>NC_034186.2:60042440-60197440 GCF_002021735.2 Oncorhynchus kisutch
GGGAGAGGGCACCGCCTGGCACCAGAGGTGGAGGATGAAGCTGGCTGACCTGTTCAACCAGGTAACATACTCTACCTTAACCTGTTCAACCAGGTAACATACTCTACCTTAATAACCTGTTCAACCAGGTAACATACTCTACCTTAACCTGTTTAACCAGGTAACATACTCTACCTTAACCTGTTCAACCAGGTAACATACTCTACCTTAACCTGTTCAACCAGGTAACATACTCTACCTTAACCTGTTCAACCAGGTAACATACTCTACCTTAACCTGTTCAACCAGGTAACATACTCTACCTTAACCTGTTCAACCACGTAACATACTCTACCTTAACCTGTTCAACCAGGTAACATAGTCAACCTTACCCTGTTCAACCAGGTAACATACTCTACCTTAATAATCTGTTCAACCAGGTAACATACTCTACCTGAACCTGTTCAACCAGGTAACATACTCTACCTTAACCTGTACAACCAGGTAACATACTCGACCTTAATAACCTGTTCAACCAGGTAACATACTCTACCTTAACCTGTTCAACCAGGTAACATACTCTACCTTAACCTGTTCAACCAGGTAACATAGTCAACCTTACCCTGTTCAACCAGGTAACATACTCTACCTTAATAACCTGTTCAACCAGGTAACATACTCTACCTTAACCTGTTCAACCAGGTAACATACTCTACCTTAACCTGTACAACCAGGTAACATACTCGACCTTAATAACCTGTTCAACCAGGTAACATACTCTACCTTAATAACCTGTTCAACCAGGTAACATACTCGACCTTAATAACCTGTTCAACCAGGTAACATACTCTACCTTAACCTGTTCAACCAGGTAACATACTCTACCTTAATAACCTGTTCAACCAGGTAACATACTCTACCTTAATAACCTGTTCAACCAGGTAACATACTCTACCTTAACCTGTTCAACCAGGTAACATACTCTACCTTAACCTGTTCAACCAGGTAACATACTCTACCTTAACCTGTACAACAGGTAACATACTCTACCTTAACCTGTACAACCAGGTAACATACTCTACCTTAACCTGTTCAACCAGGTAACATACTCTACCTTAACCTGTTCAACCAGGTAACATACTCTACCTTAACCTGTTCAACCATGTAACATACTCTACCTTAACCTGTTCAACCAGGTAACATACTCTACCTTAACCTGTTCAACCAGATAACATACTCTACCTTAACCTGTTCAACCAGGTAACATACTCTACCTTAACCTGTTCAACCAGGTAACATACTCTACCTTAACCTTTCAACCAGGTAACATACTCTACCTTAACCTGTTCAACCAGGTAACATACTCTACCTTAACCTGTTCAACCAGGTAACATACTCTACCTTAACCTGTTCAACCAGGTAACATACTCTACCTTAACCTGTTCAACCAGGTAACATACTCTACCTTAATAACCTGTTCAACCAGGTAACATACTCTACCTTAATAACCTGTTCAACCAGGTAACATACTTTACCTTAATAACCTGTTTAACCAGGTAACATACTCTACCTTAATAACCTGTTCAACCAGGTAACATACTCTACCTTATTAACCTGTTCAACCAGGTAACATACTTTACCTTAATAACCTGTTCAACCAGGTAACATACTCTACCTTAACCTGTACAACAGGTAACATACTCTACCTTAACCTGTTCAACCAGGTAACATACTCTACCTTAATCTGTTCAACCAGGTAACATACTCTACCTTAACCTGTTCAACCAGGTAACATACTCTACCTTAATAACCTGTTCAACCAGGTAACATACTCTACCTTAATAACCTGTTCAACCAGGTAACATACTTTACCTTAATAACCTGTTTAACCAGGTAACATACTCTACCTTAATAACCTGTTCAACCAGGTAACATACTCTACCTTATTAACCTGTTCAACCAGGTAACATACTTTACCTTAATAACCTGTTCAACCAGGTAACATACTTTATCTTAATAACCTGTTCAACCAGGTAACATACTCTACCTTAACCTGTTCAACCAGGTAACATACTCTACCTTAACCTGTTCAACCAGGTAACATACTCTACCTTAACCTGTTCAACCAGGTAACATACTCTACCTTAACCTGTTCAACCAGGTAACATACTCTACCTTAATAACCTGTTCAACCAGGTAACATACTCTACCTTAATAACCTGTTCAACCAGGTAACATACTTTACCTTAATAACCTGTTTAACCAGGTAACATACTCTACCTTAATAACCTGTTCAACCAGGTAACATACTCTACCTTATTAACCTGTTCAACCAGGTAACATACTTTACCTTAATAACCTGTTCAACCAGGTAACATACTTTATCTTAATAACCTGTTCAACCAGGTAACATACTCTACCTTAACCTGTTCAACCAGGTAACATCCTCTACCTTAACCTGTTCAACCAGGTAACATACTCTACCTTAACCTGTTCAACCAGGTAACATACTCTACCTTAACCTGTTCAACCAGGTAACATACTCTACCTTAACCTGTTCAACCAGGTAACATACTCTACCTTAACCTGTTCAACCAGGTAACATACTCTACCTTAATAACCTGTTCAACCAGGTAACATACTCTACCTTAATAACCTGTTCAACCAGGTAACATACTTTACCTTAATAACCTGTTTAACCAGGTAACATACTCTACCTTAATAACCTGTTCAACCATGTAACATACTCTACCTTATTAACCTGTTCAACCAGGTAACATACTTTACCTTAATAACCTGTTCAACCAGGTAACATACTTTATCTTAATAACCTGTTCAACCAGGTAACATACTCTACCTTATTAACCTGTTCAACCAGTTAACATACTTTACCTTAATAACCTGTTTAACCAGGTAACATACTCTACCTTAACCTGTTCAACCAGGTAACATACTCTACCTTAACCTGTTCAACCAGGTAACATACTCTACCTTAATAACCTGTTCAACCAGGTAACATACTCTACCTTATTAACCTGTTCAACCAGGTAACATACTTTACCTTAATAACCTGTTCAACCAGGTAACATACTTTATCTTAATAACCTGTTCAACCAGGTAACATACTCTACCTTAACCTGTTCAACCAGGTAACATCCTCTACCTTAACCTGTTCAACCAGGTAACATACTCTACCTTAACCTGTTCAACCAGGTAACATACTCTACCTTAACCTGTTCAACCAGGTAACATACTCTACCTTAACCTTTCAACCAGGTAACATACTCTACCTTAACCTGTTCAACCAGGTAACATACTCTACCTTAACCTGTTCAACCAGGTAACATACTCTACCTTAACCTGTTCAACCAGGTAACATACTCTACCTTAACCTGTTCAACCAGGTAACATACTCTACCTTAACCTGTTCAACCAGGTAACATACTCTACCTTAACCTGTTCAACCAGGTAACATACTCTACCTTAATAACCTGTTCAACCAGGTAACATACTTTATCTTAATAACCTGTTTAACCAGGTAACATACTCTACCTTAATAACCTGTTCAACCAGGTAACATACTCTACCTTATTAACCTGTTCAACCAGGTAACATACTTTACCTTAATAACCTGTTCAACCAGGTAACATACTTTATCTTAATAACCTGTTCAACCAGGTAACATACTCTACCTTATTAACCTGTTCAACCAG
This sequence comes from Oncorhynchus kisutch, assembly GCF_002021735.2. Taxonomy (NCBI): domain Eukaryota; kingdom Metazoa; phylum Chordata; class Actinopteri; order Salmoniformes; family Salmonidae; genus Oncorhynchus; species Oncorhynchus kisutch. Next base: position 60,046,133 of record NC_034186.2, read on the forward strand.
GTAACATACTTTACCTTAATAACCTGTTTAACCAGGTAACATACTCTACCTTAATAACCTGTTCAACCAGGTAACATAGGATCATACTGGTTATCAACAGCTAAACCAGAGACGAACGTAATGTTTCACTTGCTCTCCTAAGGATCTTTGGACAACTGGGGCTAAATTGAGTGAATAGTTTAACAAGAATGGGAGGATTATCCATCCTTCTACATTTTGAATGCTCATCATTGGTCTAATGAAAAGGTGTTATATTCTAGCTCAATCTAAATAGCATCTGTATACCAAAACAATATGTTTTATTGTCACATTCACCAGATAGGTGCAGTGAAATGTGTTGTTTTTCAGGGTCAGCCATGGTAGTACAGCTCCCCTGGAGCAAATTAGGGTTAAGTACCTTGCTCAAGGGCAGATCAAAAGATTTTTCACCTTGTTGGCTCAGGTATTCAAACCAGCGACCTTTCTGTGACTGGCCCAACGCTCTAACCGCTAGGCTACCTTCCACCTATAGTCTCACATACTTCCCTGAATGACAATCACCACTGCTATTACTGTCAAAGAGGATGGAGTAGGTTTATGTTTATATGCTCTTAACTACAGAGTGAGAGACTGGAACGATTGTTTGTATATCAGACCCCGTTGTTTATAAAGTGCCTGTGTACAGAGATTCCCTAGCTATGTTTACTAGCTATGTTTACTAGCTGTGTTTACTAGCTGTGTTTACTGCTGGCTTGTGTGGAACGTGGAACTTTATGTTCTTTTAATGCTGTTGTAGATTGTAGAAGACTTCCTTTGAGATATATTGTGTGTGTGTGTGTGCGTGTGCGTGTGTGTGTGTGTGTGTGTGTGAACCTCCCTGTAGGTGTGGAGCAACTTCCTGGCCATATTCTCTCCCGAGTACCGTCGCACCACTCTCATGATGATGGCTGTGTGGTTCTCTATGTCGTTCAGGTAAAGTCAAGCTCCCAAAACTGTTTTCAGATAATATACAAGTTAGATCCGCATAGAAGGAATTAATGGTATAATAAACTAACTTGATTTCTTGTTTAGATTTTTAGATTATTTGTGTACTAGTATTGTATTCGCGAGGCATTCTGCTGCACTGTTGGGGCTAGTAACATAAGCATTTCACTGCACCTGCTATAACACCTGCAAATCTGCGTATGTGACCAACACACTTTGATTAGATGTTGTCTGTCTCAAGTGAAAATGTAGTTTTACATTACTGATATTGATGATGTAGTTAGTGTCCTATCCCTTCTAAGTGGATTATGTTAAGTATATCATCATGATCCCTACGTCTGTCTTAACATCCATCTCCCTTCTCTCCCTCAGTTACTATGGGCTGACAGTGTGGTTCCCTGACATGATCAAGTATCTCCAGAAGCAGGAGTACTCCTCGCGCACCAAGGTCTTCATCAAGGAGAAGGTGGAGCACGTCACCTTCAACTTCACCCTGGAGAACCAGGTGCACCGCAACGGAGAGTACTTCAACAACAAGTAGGTCCCCCTTTCCCTCTTCCCTCATCAGTGTTGTCATAGGAACACAGCAGGGTACCAAGCCATTCATACAGGAAATAGGTCAATGGTCTATCAGTCATTCTGATGTTAAAACAAACTCTTTCTCCGTCTCTCACACTCTCTCTTTCTGTCCCGATCTCTCTCTCTGTCTCTCTATCTCTCTGTCAGGTTTATGAATCTGAAAATGAAGTCCATGGTGTTCGAGGATTCTCTGTTTGAGGAGTGCTACTTTGAAGACATCACCTCCAGCAACACCTTCTTCAAGAACTGCACCTTTATTGCTACCCTCTTCTACAACACAGGTCTGCTGATGAGAGTGTTGTATCAGTGTTTGTTGGAATTATAAGTTGTGTATGTCTTGTTTTGGGGTTTTCCTTCATTAACTCATCTAAGTACTGTAATCTCAATCGTGTTAGTGGCTTCTGTGTTTGATTGACAGAGAAAATACAATTGTCTACCATATTTTGTCTACGGAGCTAAAAATGTCTCACGTTGTTCATATAGATCTTATGCATTTCTTACTAAGGTGTTCAACCTCTCTTACAGAAACAGAGCCAGAAACAGAGCAGAGAATCAGCTCCAATTATATGCTTCACACAAGACAAAATGACTCAATTACCGTCACTCTACTCCCTGGCCCTGTAACATAATGTAGCAATGCCGACAGAGAGAGGTATCCTAGCAACACAGCCCCAAATCCTAATTTACTTCAGCCTGCATATTATATAACTGTCAGTCATCTCAAACTGAATGATAGATTTTTCAGAACAAAAAGCAGCCTGCACAAGAAGATGATTCATCTGTATGGCTGATGACAAAAGATGGGTAATATTGATGAGCTTGAAGTCCTCTCGATCCAGCGGCAGAATCCAATTTCATCTCTGACATTACACACTCAACGATAGGAACCTACTATCAGCCAAACACAAGCCTATAATGGCTTAGCCTCTCTCTCTCTCTCTTTCTCTCTTTCTCTCTCTCTCTCAAGACGTTATCAGAGCGTACGATAGGGGCTATCTAAACGCCTCCCTCTCGTTCTGTTAGGTGTTTGTCCATCATTTGACTAGTCAAGCAATCACTCTGCTGCTATCAGTGCCATGCAGGAGCTACTCATTTGAATTTGAGTTAGAAACTTCACTGCTTTTGCTTTAGTTCTTAATCCCTCTGTGATTTCCCACTAAGAGCTAGAAGCTGCTAGATTGTTGCCATAGTGCACAATGTTAACCCACTATGGGAACAACCACATGATGGATTTATGCTGAGAAGTACAGCAGAGCAAAACCTAGAGATTGGAGGTCAGAGGTTAGGCTTGGACACTATGGACAAACTGTTCTCTTATGTACAGTAGAATAAAGAATTCAGTATTATGAATGTATTTTATTGAGTAACTCATTGAATAGGCCCTAGATATGTGAACCTTAGGCCCCAGTTCATATTCTGTCGTTCATCCGTTAGAATGACTGTGGTTTATGGTACTGTGTTCATATGAAATAGCTGACATTAAAGATCCGAGCAGTACAGAATGCATTAAAGTCTATCCCTACATTTAATCTATTTAACCACAATTCTCGTCAATACACCCCCCCCCCCTCTCCCCTCTCTCCCCTGCAGATCTGTTCAAATACAGGCTGATCAACAGCAAACTGGTCAACAGCACCTTCCTGCACAACAAGGAGGGCTGCATGCTTAGCGACTTCAGCGACGAGAACAGTGCCTACATGATTTACTTTGTCAGCTTCCTGGGCACATTGGCCGTGTTGCCTGGCAACATTGTGTCGGCGCTGCTCATGGACAAGATTGGACGGCTGAGGATGTTGGGTAATAGAGCGAGGAGTGGCACAGTGTCGTCACGGCTACAATGGTGTCATTTGATGTTGCACCGTAGTGTTGGTGCATGTCTTCGACACATAGAGATCACTTTCTAGTGGACCAAACTAATGCACAGTACACTGTGGCCTGAGCCAGTTATCACTTTGTTTTCTATTCTTTTTAAAAACCTTTTTTAATTTCCCACTAAGAGCTAGAAAACAAAATGTTGTCTGTTTAAAACCTATGGTAGATTGGGCAGAATTTCCTGTCTCACAATGGCCAAAATGGTTTCAGCAAGAATAGCAGGCATATTAAATGACATATTCATAGATTCACTCATTTTCCCTCTCTTCTTCTCTCTTTCTCCCTTTTCCCCCTCTCTCTCTCTACCCCTCCTTACCCCATATCTCCCTTCCTTTCCCTTCCTCCCCATCTCTTTCCCTCCTCTCGCTCTCCAGCGGGCTCCAGTGTGATCTCTTGTGTCAGCTGTTTCTTCCTGTCGTTCGGCAACAGCGAGTCGGCCATGATCGCTCTGCTCTGTCTGTTCGGGGGCATCAGCATCGCCTCCTGGAATGCCCTGGACGTGCTGACGGTGGAGCTCTACCCCTCTGACAAGAGGTAGGAAACCCCAACCAGAGAGCCACACCAAAACCTTGGCACTGTGGAAGGTTGTAGCTTCCAGGGTTTACTGGCAAAAGTGGTGCCTTGATGTGATTGGCTACACTAGATGGAGGCAAATGGAGGAAGTAGTACTGTGTAAGAGCATCGGTGGTAGTGGTGTGTGAGACTGGGTGGGAATCCTTACTGCCACCCCATGGCTGAGTGAACACTGCACTGCCTCAACCAACCTATACTAAAAAATCCTGTATATCCCAGTAAACTGGGTTGACTGAAACATTTCTGGCCATTTCAAAACTCTGAGATCTCATCATAGCAGACTGGCTGTTCATTATTATTAACGGAGTTCTAGCCCTGAATGCTGATTGGCTGGCAGCTGTGGTATATCAGACCGTATACCGTGGGTATGACAAAACATTTATTTTTACTGCTCTAATTATGTCGGTAACCAATTTATAAAAGCAATAAGGCACCTCAGGGGTTTGTGGTAAATGGTCAATATACCACAACCCCCATACCTCATTGCTTAATAATATCTGACCATGATTAAATATTATTTTCCAATTTCAGAAAGAGAAGTAGCGCTCCCTATCTGGCTGAACAATCCTCCTGCAGGTGTTACATTATGAGTTCAATCTGAGACTGTTTGAATAGAGGTCATTATGGAACTGACTGGTCTTCCTCTCTCCTCCCAGATGCACAGCGTTTGGCTTTCTAAACGCCCTCTGTAAGCTGGCAGCCGTGTTGGGCATCAGCATCTTCACCTCTTTCGTGGGCATTACCAAGGCTGTGCCCATCCTGTTTGCCTCCGGGGCGCTTGCAGCGGGCAGCTTCCTGGCGTTCAAGCTGCCGGAGACACGGGGCCAGGTGCTGCAATAATGTGGCCACACCCCTAGGGGGCAACGTGGGGGGCCGGAATGAGTAAGCCACACTGTGAACAACAAGCAGCCCAAGAAACCCCTAAACTCTGCCCTGTACGCCCCATTGAAGTCACAGCCTATTCACAGGAATTAGTTCAATGCAGATGCTGCACAGATCTACTAAGTTGTAAATATTGTGGATTGCCTGATATTGGATGTACTGTTTAGATAGACACATCTCTATACTACTAAGATCTGTGGAACTGTGCTGCCGCTGCTTTACATTGATCCCCATGAATATGCTGTGAGTTGGTCGAGGAAGAGAAGTGCATCCAAACTCTGCCCCTAGACCAACAGAAGCTGTTCCAACTTTAATTCTTGTTCAGTGCAATCTTAATCACTGAGTGTATGTGTTTAGGAGGGTTGAGGAACTAGTTTAGATTCAGGTCCCCAAAATGAATGGGTTATGGGGTAGGGACATGGGGTCTAGTTTATGAGCCATGCCAATAGCCCGTAATAGAAATGACCACTAGCCATCCGATCTGTATTCAGACCAATTTCTCCGATAAGCTCAGCTCACTTCCCATCTACATGTGTCTACATTGTTATGGGAGAACGTCAGTCAAAAATGATGCGTTATGCCTTGATTTTAACCATTTTTGACTTAATGGGTAAGCCAAAACATTTCGTTAAACCAAGGCCTCTCCTCATTAACATACCTTCCAAGGTCTTGTGTTTATTTTATGTACAAAATAACTGCCATTTTATAGATGCTAGAACATTCCAGGTTTACTTTCATTATGGTTTGAATGAGACGGTTGACAAACGTGATCTGTTGAGCTTTTTCCCTTTAAAACGTTCTTTCTAGCCGTTCTATCTCAGTCAATCATAAACAGTCACTCAAATCAATCCTTCAATCTCCATTTCTGACTGTGTTGAAATTTGTTCAGCCCATATTGTTCTCCATGTACATTTTAGAAGAACACTTTTGTTCAAACATTCCACGTTTAAAGCACAAATGTTTGCAGATGCAAGTATGACTCTTGTCACAACTTGTTACAATAGTTATTACTATTGTCAAGTTTTAAACAAACGTTTAAAAGCCCACAGTTCAATCGGCATTCTTGCTTCATATATCCTGTAGTAACAAATGCCTTCTTTGTTCCATCGGTCTTAGGCATTATGTTTTGCTCTTACAAAATGTGTTTTTGGAAAGTGGTATGCATGTAACTTAAGTATGTAAGTGAATTCATGGACAGTTTGCTAGAAAGATAGAACACGATATGAAAATGGCATTGAAGTGTATCATGTTACTGTACATCAAAAAGTCAGATGTTAGATGTTGAATCCATGTCCCTTTTAAGAGAGAAATCACACTGACTTTGATATCATTCGGCTGTTCTAACATTGACCTTGGATTTCTGGAACATTCTCGCATCCCTTAAACACATCAAACCATTTTAATGTGCACAACTGAAACATCCGTTTTCATTTTTTGTGTGATATTTCGATACAGGAACTAGATGTTAAAAGTGAAGTGAAAATCTTGAAAATAATGAAGTTGAAAAGACACAAAGGTATGGAAAGGATATACTAAACTTCAGTGAAACATTGTGATATATTTTCAGTAGATTTAAATTGATATTTGTTTTGAGTTTGAAAGACATTTAGATATATTTACTTTTGGTGCAATATATGTGTTTCAAAAGAGACTATAGTGGTAAGCACATATATGCACTGTCATTAAACACTAACATGTACGTCATAGCCCATATCTTATTCTGAGTATAATTCTGATATGGGTGTGAGAATGTGCTTGTTTGCCTGTGCAATATTGAACTTTGACCTGCAATATTGATTACTCTGTTGTGGATTCTTGATAGCTTGTTTATTAGTTGTTTTATTCGATACTTGGAGTATGATTAACTGATGTGGCGATACAAGTAAAAGCTGCTTTATTGATCGGATGATCAAAATGAGAATTCAAACTCAATGAGAAGGAGAACATTATTGGATGCTATTGGATGCTTATGGGAAACATTTCACCGAGCATTGAAATAGAAGTAGTATAACTTTCCTTTGATTTCCACCCTTGAAGCTTAGAACATCATGATATATGGGTATATTTTAACATGTTACACACCTCCGCTAAGGTTTTTAATCGTACATGATAGACTAGGACTAAACTCACTGCTAAGGGCAGTGTCCTCATGGGATATCTGATCCATAGATTTCCTGTACATTGGTTTGGTACCAAAACACATTTCCCATTTCCCTTATAGCTAGCACATTGATCAAGTGTGGTATGTTCACAATTGCATGTTACAAAGAATCAAACAGAAAAGCAAAAAGCACTGATTCAGCAACAAAGGAAATGATCATAAACTGCCATTTTTTAGGATAGCAGCCATATGTAGACTTAACAGAATTCTAGATAAAGACCAATCCATTGCACTAAATGTACCTAGCTGTACATGCACAGTTGTTAATGCCTTGCATTCTTCAAAAGACCAAAACCTTTGTGACATAAAATATATCAGTAGCTAGCACATGAAGGGTAACAGAAGGTGACGCACGCACAACAACTGCTTACAAGTGACCACTTTAAGACAGTAGCCAAATGATTCATTGGTACCAAATGAGTCATGCATGCAGTTGTGAACAGCACACAAAATAATCAGTATACATTGATTTACAGTTGTCACAGTTGACTATTTATTGACATAGCAACCTCTCACTTTACTTTATGTTTACATGACCATAAACTAGCATATTCCACACAATTGACATGCATTAGTCTACACACCCAAACCTTTCACTGATGGTTTAGTGACTGCCGATCTATAAGTGTGCCATGAGTAACTTCTCATTTATTATTGCCAAATATTTTTGTATGTCTTAAGTTTATACTATGTCATAAAAAAAACTGGAATATAGATTTAAATATGTAAATTAAAATACATGAAATATAACATAGATCATTAATAAATATTATAGGTCTTTATAACCTTTGACCCCTTGAAAATATTCCTGTAGTAGGGGGAGCAGTTTTTATAAACTGATCTGGGACGTGGATGGCCAGTCTGTCGGAAAGTACATTTGTTAACAATTCCTCTAAGTAGCAGAGTAATCTTAAAAGATTCCATTTGTTATTGAAGAATCAGCCTCAGCATTGCAGCATGTGTCTGATCTGTGTTTCCATATCCTATCTGTATGTTGTCCTAATTATACCGCCCATGAAATGATAAACAAGGATGTCAATATTATTGTTGTATAGTACGAGATGGAACGCTGTGAAATGCTCAACTATCTATTTACTCTCTCAGTGAACCAGTTCAGGATATTTTAAGTCAAGATTGTTTCTAGTACCTGTAGTTGCATATTTTCAATTCTGTTACAGGGTTTTTTTGTATTCTTAACTTGTTGCTCGGTCAACGGTCAATCATGAGTGCAAAAACGTAATTATAGCAATAAGTGTTTGATTATTTGTCTTTTATCTCTCCCCAAAACACTACTGGGAAATTAAGCACATTATATGCTGGGCCTTTTCCACTGAAATGCTGTGTGTTGGCTTCTACTAAATGGGACTGAATGGCTAATATTTACTTCTAAAACTACCCCTAGGTCTTTCAGGCTTTTGTCAATAAGAATATATTGTGATTAATTCATGTAACAGAGAATTTATCACTGTCATTGTACTGTGCTGTAGAATCTGTAGTTGTTTGTATGTAAGTATAGATCATAGTATTAGGAATTACAATACTCTATACATGTGGAACCATAAATAAAATACAAAGGACAAAAAAACTGAAGTGTAAATGACAGAATACTATTATATGTTGTCTTTGATTTTGTGTATTTTGTAAATGAGAATGGAATATAAGTAAATACATCAAAATAAATACTACTGGTTATGAAGAATACTTAAATGTTACAACGTCATGATTCTGTTATACTGTTTGTGTGTGAGATTTTTTCTTATCTTTTGTCTATGTTTATTTATTTGCACTGTTGTGCAATTGACATTTTCAGAACTGCAATGGATAGCAAAGAAAAATAAACTACTGTCCTAATGATGAAACACTTGTAATTATTTAATTTAATGAATTGATCATCAATGATATAATGGATTTCTTGATTTCTGTGCCTAGGGGTCAGAACAGCATCCCACTGGGAACAGATGTCAATCTTATTCCACGTTGGTTCAATGTAATTTCACCAACCGGCATGATAGCTCATTTAGATTTTTTTTTACTTTGCAACAAACCTCCACCAGTACTAGATTTACTAGCCTACAAAGACTACAATTTACTGCTGAAATGTGAGTCCCAGGCCGTCTACAAAGACTACAATTCAAACAAAGACTACAAGTCCCAGGCAGTGCAAAGCAGTCAGCACTTCCTGTGTACGTTGGAAAACCGAGGACACTGTGAAAAGGTTGGTAACTAATACATGTATTACAACTCACTTTGGGTTAATACAGCTTTGATCAATTATTAATAACAACCCAAACTAGCTAAGGTACTATTCGAGGCTACGAAATGCAGTCAATGTGGCTGTGATTACTGCAAGAAGCTTGCTAGCCAGTTAGATAACGTTAGCTAGTTATAGTATGTTGTGAAAGAAATTAGCAAATCAGCATTGCATTTTCATGTATCTAAAGAACATAGATGTTGTAGCTATAGCTAACAGATACTGTAGCTATGTAAAGCAGAGTCTGCTGTAAAATAGCTAGCTTAATAGCAGATAGCGAACTACTGAATGCAAGCTACAGTGGTTCCAAAAGGGTTATTCGGCTGTCCCCATAGGATAATCCTTTTTGGTTCCAGGTAGTGCCCTATTTGGTTCCAGGGAGAACCCTTTTAGGTTCCATGTAGAACCCTTTCCACAGACGGGACAGCCAAAGAACCCTTTTAGGTTCTAGATAGCACCTTTTTTTTCTAAGATTGTAACTTCTGAACCTGAAGAGAGACCACTTCTTCATCGCAGGCTTTCTACAGTCGTCGCCTTCCCCAAAATCCTCTGAATGCTGCCCAGTGTTCTCCGCTGTGCCTGTCCAATCTCCACCACCCTCGCCTTCACCAGGCCCTTAGCCCACTTCAGACCCCACATGGCTCCTGATCCCAACCGCCCCGTGGAGGGGGCCATACGGACCAAGCTCACCCAGCAGTTGGAGCCAGAACACCTGGAAGTCCACAATGAGAGCCACATGCACGCCGTGCCCCCTGGATCCGAGTCTCACTTCAGAGTCCTGGTGGTCAGCCCACGCTTCAACGGCCTCTCCCTGCTACAGCGCCACCGCCTTGTCAACGAGACCCTAGCCGAGGAGCTGAAGAGCTGTGTCCACGCGCTGGCCATCCAGGCCAAGACACCCCTGCAGTGGGGCAGCAACCCCAGCATAGCCAAGAGCCCACCCTGCATGGGAGGATCCAAGGGGGACCACACGGTGGAGGAGAAACTCAAGGCTGGACGGGACTGACCAGCAAAACTCAGTAGTTATCAACCCAGGTTCTAGAGAGTAACAGCCGGTGCAGGCTTTGGTTCCAGCACTAACTCATCTATTAAAATGTGTTGTCTGTTCAATACCTTGATAAGTTTATTCAGGTCTGGAACAAAAGCCTGAACGCCCCATATGCCTGCAGTTGAAGAGGGTGTCAATTAACATTGTTGTAAACTAGTGTGATATCATTTCAATACTGCTTGAGAGATTGTTTCTAAATGAGCAGCATCACTTCGGTCTCTTGGCAGTTTAATTCAAGAAGAGTTTGGTTTTAGATTAGACTCTTGCATTTTAGTGGCCATCACTAGAATGCCTCAAGATCTTGTAGTTCAGTAGCATGTGGTACATTGAGCTATATGATATGGAGTGTGTCTGTTTTGTCTGAAAATACAATGTCTTGTATGTGAGGTCAGAAGTACACGAAGTCGAGACAGAATAAAGAATATGTTTTCTCAAGGTGCATTGGGGCAGTTTTGTGGTTAGCATTATTTCCCCCCCAAAGGGCTTGGGTGTCTGCTAATAAAAATACATATTTGATGACATTTTGCTTGTAATGTTTTTGTTTTGCATGCTACCTTTGAATACACATCTCCAATATAGGTTTAAAAACGTGCTGTGTTTTGATTTTGAAACTGAACACTAAGTGTAGTACGAGTGGTACCACGTGAGGGCAGTATGTGCAAATGTTCTGTTGATGTGAAGTACAGAGTTGACGGAATGATGACACATGGCTTTGTTATTTTCCTATGACACTGTCTTTCATCAATTCTTCAATACGGTAATTATTAAATCCAATACTTTTTATTTCATTTCTCACCATACCAAAATGTCAGTGTCATAGCAACAGGGGATAATCACTCAAATTGTGGAATATAAAGTGTTGGTTAATAGAGGTGGTCAAACTCGATTGTCTTAACTCACATACAGGGTGTATCACAGTTCACTTACTTCATTATCAATTTGACTTATTAGCCTGTCTTTTCTAATTATTGTGGATGGCTTGGGGCCAGACGACAGGGTGAAAGATGTTGGTGGTTCTCAGAATGACATGTCCTAACCCCTTCATGGCCGTGTGTCTCTATTTCTCTCTCGGCTGTATGTGTCAACGTGAAGGTCCTCTTGTCCTACCCTCAACCCCAGGACCTGTCAAAATATCTGTTATTACAAAAACATGTAAGAGTAATGACACGAAAAACATTGTTGGTGATAGCCTAAACAAACAGTGAACGAACATCTTTTCCCAATGTGTTGTTTTTCCGATAAATTAGTAAACATTTTAATGTTTTAGGAGGTTTTATTGAAATATTTCAGTACATCAACAAACAGTTTAACTTTAAAATATGCAACTAAATCAAAACAACCATCCAAGCGGCCATTTTTCCCATGAATGTTTTAAGTGCTGAAAAGCTCATAAAGATGGTCCTTATTGAATGTGGAGACAACTCAAGGTTGACTTCTACAAACATCCCTGTCTGGAATAGACGACCTGTCAGGCATTACAAAAGGCCCCATGAGGAAGGTGAACAACTGGTGTCACTGGTTTGAAAAAGGAAAACAGTAACACAACCATTTTATGACCCTGTCCATTAGAGTCAGGCCTCAGGGGGAGACGTAAACTACTACACAGGGGCAAAAAGCGAAGGGTGAAGGCAATTGCAATAAAGTCTACTGCCTCGGGAAGCAAAGACTTGTCTCTGCAAATTAGATTTACCTGTCACAATTCCAGGTGCTGTTATGAGGGAGTGGTGAGGAGGACACGTCAACCATTTTAAGCTAGCATAGCATAGTGCTGTTGCAACAAAAAATGACGAAGTTGATTGGCTGATATCCATCATAAGTTATGAGATTAGAGTTTGTCAGAGTTTATTGAACTGCTAGTTCACAACTCAATCAGAAAATTCTGATGGTGTATAGGTAGCATGGGTTAGGGTAAATTGCTTTCCAATTGGTAATACTTTGAAATGTATTCATTAAAAGTATAAATAATGTTGACATATAATGTGGTATCTTCAATTCATGAACTGAATGGAAATGAAATATTAAAAACTAAAACAAATTAAAGCCAAACCTGGAAGATAGGCTGCTTTCCCTCTGGCTGGTCACTGGTGATGATGGATCATTCAGGGGGTCCCGGGTTGCCCACGTGTCCCGGTCTGGGTGATCCATCAATGGGAACCCACCTCAGTGGTAGCCTGCTCTACGTCAGAGCCAGGAGTGATGGTGCCAGGCCGGGCTGGGACCCTGGGCAAGGCAGGGTTCCCGCGATGGCCCCTGATTTACGCTCCCTGCTCTGGACCAGTGCTTCTTTTGCACAGCTGACCCCTCCAGGTTGGCGGTCAGGGGGGCTCGAGGAGAAGAGGGAGGGAGGCACCAAATGGGTTTCTACTCTGAGAAAAGGCCCTGCTGGGGCCTGCTTGACCGTCCCAGGGGACTATCTGCCTCCACAGCCCCCTTGTCATCTGCAGTGTCTGTGCAGCATGTGTGTGGAGGGAAAATAGCCTGTTTAACACATTTAGTTCAACCCCACTAGTAACAACAATTGTTAAATTTACGTGTTCTGAATGATAAAGCTGGGGGTGGTACACATTTAAAAACAATTTATCATTGTAGGAAATGTTACACAGACCCATGACTATTACATGGGATGATTTGTACTGGCTTTATTATTCTATTTTGCATTAAAAACATACTTTGGCATGTCTTCACAGTACACTCGTAGGTCAAAATAGGGAATACATCACATTCAAAACACTAATTATAAGTTAGAAACTTCAGAAACGGTTTTAAAAAGTTCACACTGATCTGATAAATAATCATTATCTGGTTTCACAATGTGAGAAAAAAACAAATGTTGGATTTAAGATGATGGTAATAGCCTATTAAGTCCTTTAATTGGAAAGTTTTTCTCTCTCTCACACCACACTGCCTACTAATGAATTCAGTGAATGGGCGGCTTGAAAGAGAAGGACAAAGAAAGAGATAGGGGAAGACAATATCCTTGTGTGGGAGAATTAGTTACACTCAGTAGTCTAAGTATTCAAAGCAGAGTAAAAGGGCTGCATGGATTAAGAGAAAAGTCCACACAGGTGGGCTCTGGGAGAAACCAGGGTCACTTGACAGGACGTTACCTCGTTTGATAAACACCAGCCGTGCTCACAGGAAGAAGGAAGGGAGTTATTTTATAGGGGAATTAACTGGCGCTTCACATCAGGTATTTATTAAGGCAGATCTCCCAGGTGTGCAGTACAACCAAGTCAAGCAAAACATCTTGGAGGGTTGCTTAATGAGAAACATCTTGGATCTAAACTTCATAATGTCAGTAAATAGTCATACTGATAAGGGTTGTATTTGAGTCTTCATGGGAGATGAGTTAAACAATCTCAAACAGTCAATCACAGATAATCACTTTTGCACATTTTCCTCTGCACATTTGTCAATCATGTCATTAGATGAGAAGCATTTTTGTACCTTTGTCCGTTTACACTTTCACTTATTTTATTCTGGTTGCAAGAACGTTTGACCTCTTCACAAACTCCAGTCATAAAATAAGCAGGTCATTTCAATTGTTTTTCCCCCTCTTCAACCAAAGAAGACAAAATGTTCAGTTGTGTAAAAATATCTACTCAATCGCCAAACTCGAAAAAAGAATGAAATCGAGTAACATTTTGCATGTGCCACGCAGAGTATCTGCCTTTGTGTGATGATGACCTTTGGTGTGCATGGTTCGCTGACTCACATGGCAGTGGAAAACCATGACATCAGAGTTGAGGCTGGGGCTGGTTAAGGCTGGTTTTGGGCCAGAGTGCACAGGCCTCACCCCTAAGCCTTCTGGAGGATCCACACTCAGTAATTGACATGTATGCCTCTTATACTCTCCCCTGCAGGGCTTCAACTAGAGGAGTGTACATGTCAAGACAGATGGGACACAGATAAGACTCCCTCTTTCAACCTCGTCTCTCTCTGTCCTCCCTCCTGCCTCTCTCAAGCTCTCTCTTTCTCAGCCCCCTGTCAGCGTTTGAGCAACCTCTGATCTTTTGTTGATCTATGATGCGTCTTTTAACCTGTTCCCGTTCCTTTCTCAACCTTCCCTCTTCTTCTAATCGCCCTTCAACTGTTTTTAGTTTAGGACACCCCTCTCAATCCGCTCTCGATCTGCTCTCGGGCCCCACCCGTAGTTTCTCTCGATGCCCTACTATTTTCAAACTTTCCCTCAACTTTCCCTCAACCTTGTCTCTCAACTGTTTCAAAGCACCCCCTCTGAATCCACTTCCAGCCGCCTTGCTCATCCTCTCAGAGCTTTTTTCTTTTCTTCCTCGCAGCCTTCTTCTAACTTTTCTCAACCCTTCCCTCAACCTCCGTTCCACTCTTAACTTTTCCTCAACTCTCTCTCAACTTTTTAGCCGGCCCTCATGTCAATCCTCTGTAGACCACCTAACGTAGCCTGGCTGCCCTTTGTCCTTCAACCTTCTCTCAACTTTTTCTCAACCAGCCCTGCCATTCAAATGAGCTCCATGCTCTGCTTCTTATAGAGGAATACCAATGCTGAGTCCCCCAGAGAGCTGACAGAGCATATTTATGTGTAATGCACAGCCTGAAGCTATTATCATATTACCAAGTGATGTTATTGATTTGCCCCCTGAGTATTACTTAATGTTCATGTTTTTAGTCAGAGGTTGTAAGTTATTCAAACATAAATGTTAGGAATTTTTTGCATTTTGAGTGACAGCCGACAGAGGTACATGAGCCTATGGCTGTAGGGTGCGGCGCCTGCTTTGGCATCAACTCTCTCTTCCTTATGGTCTCTTTCTGGTTTAGTTTGTTGGAGCAAAATGCACTGACATGGATGGTTACTCATAAATGTAACTTAAACTCATAATTCATTCCCTGTCTATAGGAAATGATCAGACCATGCGCAGATACTGAATAGATGAATGCTTCATTCTCAGGATGTTGAGGAAGTATTTAAGAGCAAACAGTAGCTATTCCACACAGTGCTATGGGGCCTCTTTTTCCTGTTGGAAAAACAAGTGGTCACGGTCGGGTCACCCAAACCTAACGTGGGTAAACTCTCATGAATACCCCCCATTCTATGCCAACCTGCTGAATTGCTGAGGAAAGGCACCTGGTGTGCGTTGCTAGTGGTAGTAGTGTCCTATAAAAACCCATGGGCGAGATCGTTTGTCCGGGCGTAGGGCATCCCAACGCGAGGCCAGCGAATAGAGGGTTAATCTTCATCGCTTCAGATGTACGGTCAAGCTGAAACGAGCCAGAACGCTTGACTCGGGGCTCCGACAAAATGTGATCTATTGTTCATCTGTCGGGCGCCCGTGATATATTCTATCCTACACTCTCGGACAAAACCTACCCGGCGATTATACAAGCGGGGCCACTGGCCTGCAACAACGCCAGCTCAGGGAGTTTGGACACCAGGGTGTTTGACCTCTCGGGTCCTCTTGCTCTTTTGTTCCCAGTGACCTCTGTTGCTTTTACCCCCCCTCTGAACCTAAAACCTCAGTCCCCGCCCTCACTCTCCCACACACCCTTCACACAAACAAATAAAGAAATGGGGCCCTCCAGTTTATTTTATTAGCACTTTGAAACCCAGGCCTTTTAAAGGGGAGGAGAGAAACATAATAATAGGAAAGCCTTTTAATTTGAAGAGTTATTAGGGTTCAAATAAAACAACGGGGCTCGGGTGAAGCTCTGAGTCAGATGGGGTTGTCACCGTGTTTGATTTTAGGAACCCCTCTGTTTTTGTCTTTGACCTTGGAGCTCTGAAATGGTGGAAAACGCAGACTTGGAGACCCCAGATCACATTTTGACGACAGTGAATGAGGGGGGTTGGTGACCATATGGGCTCACACTGAGGACTGATGCAGGGGTTCTCTCTCTCTCTCTCCCTCTCTCGCTCTCTCCCTCTCTCGCTCTCTCACTCTCTCACTCAAAAAGTATGCCTGACACACACACTTTTTCTTCAACAGCTAATGTGGATCAAGTATTAAATTAAATAAATACACATACACCACCAGTCCTGGTGTGGTGCATGTTCATTGCCACAGGGCTGTTGTCCCCTTGTCTAACTCTAAATTGACCTAGTGAATAGTGGTGGTAGGTAGGCAGTCCCTGCCCCTTCCTGAATCCAATTTACAGTAAACACTCTCCACATAGGTCTCCGCTCCACTGAACCTGTGTAGGGCTTGTATGCCCACTTCTCTTGTTCCCTCTCCTCTACTTCCCTCCTCTTCCCCTGTTCCTCCACTTTACAGTTGGTTCTTGCATCATCTTTTCGACTGTTTACTAAACAGACCTACAGACTCTCTTGCAGCCCTCCCCCTCTTTCCTCACATGCATGTCTTTGTTTGGGATCATCTAAGCAGAAAATGGTTTTGCCCTCAGAACAGCCTCAATTTGTCATGGTATGGGCTCTACAAGGTGTTGAAAGCGTTCCACAGGGATGCTGGCCCATGTTGACTCCAATGCTTCCCACAGTTGTGTCAAGTTGGCTGGATGTCCTTTGCGTGGTGGACCATTCTTGATTGCTACGGGAAACTGTTGAGGCTGAAAAACCTAGCAGTGTTGCAATAATCAATAAGGGATCATAGCTTCCACCTGGATTCCCCTGGTCAGTCTATGTCATGGAAAGAGCAGGTGTTCCTAATGTTTTGTACACTCTGTGTATACCAGCAGCATGCCTGGCGTTAAATTGCGGTGCGAGACAGGAGTATTTAGGTGCTCATTCTGGGAGAGGGAAATCTGACAGTGCCAGTCTCCTTCCCTGAGGGGGAAAACCCCAGAGCACAGGGGAAGCACAGCAGCTATATACAACACTGCAGAACACAGCCTAGCACAGAACATAACAGTCTATCACAGAACACAACAGTCTATCACAGAACACAACAGTCTATATCACAGAGCACAACGGCCTAGCACAGAGCACAACGGCCTAGCACAGAACACAACGGCCTAGCACAGAACACAACGGCCCAGCACAGAGCTCAACGACCTAGCACAGAGCTCAACGACCTAGCACAGAGCACAACGACCTAGCACAGAGCACAACGGCCTAGCACAGAGCACAACGGCCTAGCACAGAGCACAACGGCCTAGCACAGAACACAACGGCCCAGCACAGAACACAACGGCCCAGCACAGAACACAACGGCCTAGCACAGAGCCCAACGGCCTAGCACAGAACACAACGGCCTAGCACAGAACACAACGACCTAGCACAGAACACAATGGCCTAGCACAGAACACAACGGCCTAGCACAGAACACAAGTCTATCACAGAACATAACAGTCTATCACAGAACACAACGGCCCGGCACAGAACACAACGGCCCGGCACAGAGCACAACGGCCCGGCACAGAACACAACAGCCCGGCACAGAACACAACAGCCCGGCACAGAACACAACAGCCCGGCACAGAACACAACAGCCCGGCACAGAACACAACAGCCCGGCACAGAACACAACAGCCCGGCACAGAACACAACAGCCCGGCACAGAACACAACAACACAGGTCGTTCAAAGAAAGATTTGACCCATTAATTACTGAATAAGGTGAGATATTTGATAGAGGTTTTGTAAATGCACCAAACCAAGACAAGATCAACAACATGGCAAGTGTTAATAAAAATAGATGAACTCTTCATCTGAAAATAATTGACACCCAGAATCATAATTCTGTGATGCGGCCGACAGCAGAAGACAGATGTGAGATGGTGCTGAGAGGAGAGATGTGGGTAATATAAGTGGCTTGCTCCTGGACGGCCAACTAGGTCAAGAGAATCAACGCGGGGTGAAGGGGCTCACAAAGGCGTGAGGAGAAGGTCAACCGTGAAATTCCCCCCTCTTTGCCACTGTGACCCCCCAGGGCGGAGTCTTAAGGACTGGAGAGGAATGTGTATGTGTGTGTGTATGTGCGCGTGCAGGTGTGTACGGGTGTGTGAGAGTGCGTGTTAGAATAGTATGTCTATTCATGTTGAGTGAGTGTGTGTGTGTATAGTATTTCTATGAATGTTTTGTGGTGTGTGTGCATGTATGTTCGTGTGTGCGTACGTGTGCTTGCATGTATGTGTGTGCGCGCGTATCTAGGTCGGGATTCCTCTTTATCCGCCCTGCAGTCAAACAACTCATCCTTGTCATACCCTGTCGCCTCATGCCGCCCCACTTGGCAGGTTTTTTGTTGTTGCGCTCTCTCCACGTCAGCACTCACCTATAGTACTACCGCTATGGTTACTCACATATTGTCTACTAGGGGATTGTCTTCTCCTGTAAATCCTTATTTAGTCTCAATGCTTATTACTAAATGCTATGATTTTTTACATTTATGGTTGTAGTAACGTAGACAGGTGAAGTGTAATTACAGTGTAGGTGCACGTTGTTAGGACTTAAAACTGTTATTTTAATTCTTATAAAGGAGACTTCTTAAGAAGGGCATTTATTTTCCAGTAAGACACTGTAGCCAAAACAAGTTGCAATCAACACAGATAGCACGTCCCCCAAACGCAAACAGACCAGTGACCCCTGTTCCTTTTGAGGTGTGTTTTAAATGAACATCACATTGACTCGTTAAAGTAGTAGCCATTCTGGTCCTAGAGAGTCTCATGGTGTTCCCTTTCTCGCCCAAGTCTTGTCCAAAAACTTGAGTTGAACACTGTGAACTCTGACCTTTGCGTAAGACTGTCATGCACTGATGTCAAACTACGATTTACATGACAACATGAGTAATGCACACACATCTTAAGTTAGGATGTGGGATGTTAATGAACTCAAAACCAGAGACTGTTGTGTTATGTTCATAATGACTTATGGTTATTTCCCTCCAAAACTAATCTAAAAATACTAAACTGGTCAGAGCTGGCTTCTTTCAGAAGAATCCAAACTATAATCGATCATCGGTGAGAGAGGCCTTATGTAAGCTTATGTAAGAGCAGGGAGAGTGATTTCCCCTGTGAGCATAGTTTAGCCCCACCATGCTGAAAGTCCACATAATGAATGAGTATTAAGCTACGGTAGCCACGGTCAGAGCTTGTAAGTGATGACTGAGGAATTTACTGTAAAGGTCAGTCAGAGGACCTGGCGGTGTGTGTGTTGGATGGTAAAACAATGTATTTGAACAGCTTTGCAAAAGGAAATGAAAGACCATGAGCAAGTACACATTATTACATAAACATTAACATATTTGATAAAGTTTCAAGTACAGTAACCATAAAAAAAGCCAAAACAAGTCCACTCACAGATAGTATGTATCTATTATGGTCTCCATTTTGTTTGTGATTGTGTGTGTGTATGTGTTCCTGCTTCTGTATGTGTGTGTTAGGAGTGGTAGGACATAGGGCTGGAGGGTCAGTCAGCAGGAGGAAGGTGGTGGTGGTGGGCTAGGCCCCTCCCTGAGGTCAGGGGAGAGAGGATGAAACCTGTCATTAGAAAGGTGAAGGGAAGAAAGGCCTCAACGGGGGAGCTATTGTCCCGGGGGCGGCGAGGAGGTCCACCTCTTTAGTGCCTCAAATAACACGGCAAGGCCGCCATTGTGCTGGGGTGAAAGGGCCGGGGGCGTGGGGGGTGCTCCCAAACAGTGGTCAGAGGAGAAAGCCCCCCATGGGTTAGGGGGTTGTGGGGGCTATTTCGGCGGCTTTTCCCACTCTTGTTTTCTTTTTCTTTCTCGTCAGCTCATCCAGAACCCTTGGTTTGAGAAGATCGGCAGTGGTTTTATCGAGGGGTGTGCATGCGTGTGTGAAATGGGGGGGTGCAGCTTCCTTGTCTTAGAGAATGGGGTGTTGCAGATTGAATGCCATAGTTTGACATCTAAGCTGGGGCTCAATGCAGAGTCAGGACCTTTCACTCATCCCTGTGTTTTAAGAGGACGGGTCACACAGATAAAGGGAAAGGCTAAAGACCAAAGCTTTCCTTTTTTCAGAGGCAGAGTGGCGAGATTCTTAACAACTCTGTCAGTTCTCTGAGCACCGAACGCAAATAGAGCACAGGAAATACACTTTCACAACAAGTTAGCGGCAAAGTGGATGAAGCAGTTATGATGTTGTACAAAATGTGCACCATTCTAGACCACCTCTCCCTTTTCCTCTAATTCTAGACCACCTCTCCCTTTTCCTCTCATTCTAGACCACCTCTCCCTTTTCCTCTCATTCTAGACCACCTCTCCCTTTTCCTCTCATTCTAGACCACCTCTCCCTTTTCCTCTCATTCTAGACCACCTCTCCCTTTTCCTCTCATTCTAGACCACCTCTCCCTTTTCCCCTCATTCTAGTCCACCTCTCCATTTTCCTCTCATTCCAGACCACCTCTCCCTTTTCCTCTCATTCCAGACCACCTCTCCCTTTTCCTCTCATTCTAGACCACCTCTCCCTTTTCCTCTCATTCCAGACCACCTCTCCCTTTTCCTATCATTCTAGACCACCTCTCCCTTTTCCTCTCATTCTAGACCACCTCTCCCTTTTCCCCTCATTCTAGTCCACCTCTCCATTTTCCTCTCATTCCAGACCACCTCTCCCTTTTCCTCTCATTCCAGACCACCTCTCCCTTTTCCTCTCATTCCAGACCACCTCTCCCTTTTCCTCTCATTCCAGACCACCTCTCCCTTTTCCTCTCATTCTAGACCACCTCTCCCTTTTCCTCTCATTCCAGACCACCTCTCCCTTTTCCTCTCATTCTAGACCACCTCTCCCTTTTCCTCTCATTCTAGACCACCTCTCCCTTTTCCCCTCATTCTAGTCCACCTCTCCATTTTCCTCTCATTCCAGACCACCTCTCCCTTTTCCTCTCATTCCAGACCACCTCTCCCTTTTCCTCTCATTCTAGACCACCTCTCCCTTTTCCTCTCATTCCAGACCACCTCTCCCTTTTCCTCTCATTCTAGACCACCTCTCCCTTTTCCTCTCATTCTAGACCACCTCTCCCTTTTCCCCTCATTCTAGTCCACCTCTCCATTTTCCTCTCATTCCAGACCACCTCTCCCTTTTCCTCTCATTCCAGACCACCTCTCCCTTTTCCTCTCATTCCAGACCACCTCTCCCTTTTCCTCTCATTCCAGACCACCTCTCCCTTTTCCTCTCATTCTAGACCACCTCTCCCTTTTCCTCTCATTCCAGACCACCTCTCCCTTTTCCTCTCATTTCAGTGCTGTATGTTTTTCTCTTACAATACAGATACTTTATCAAAGAAAATTCAGCTTCTGAATTTCATTTACCTGAATAAACTAGCATTCTGCTAATGATGTGTACTTTTCTCCAAAGCTGTTCCCACCACCAGAGCACCTAATAAACTGATTGGACCAATTATAAACTCCATCAGAAGGGTTTCACCCAATCCTGAAGCGCTGATGACTTTAGAGGGACAATAAAACCTGCTGAGTTGTGACCTGAATGTTTAGGAAACCTGAGAGAGAAGGGGACAAGCTACGGTCCACAACATCACATACTTCTGACAACGTGTAGAGTAAGCAGGTCAAACACTATGGTGAGAATGAAGAGTGCTGACTGAGTGTTGCTCTGCGCTGCCTTGGTTTGCACTTCTCTTCAATGGGAACCTGTGGAAGATGGCTAGCTCAATGACCAATGTCAATGACAAGTGGTAACCTTTCTGCTAGAGAAACAGAGGAAAAGGAGAGAGAGAGAGCACGCTTGAATGTGTATTGAGGGAAAGCAAGGATGTGTATTGGGAGGTAGAGATAGGGCGATTTTGCATTTCCAATCCATTGAGAGGTGAGGAAAATAGCAACAAGGCTCTCTAACAGTGCAAACTGTCACAACTTGTATTAGAAGGCAGAAGAGGAGCGGCTGCTTTGCCTAATCACTTTCCCCGCTGACTTCTCAGAGGGGAAGGAGTGACAGATCACAGCCCCGCTAGCACAATGCAGCAGTCCCATACTCCTCCCTATCCTCCCTCCTATATTCCTTTCTCCTCCCTCTATCCTCCCCATCCCATTGAGAGGACGCCCGAGGTGCCTGGTTCTCTAGTACTGCCCACTGGGCTATTGAGGAAGTGATGGATAGCTTCATAAAGAGACTCTTGTTGAATCCCAAATCAGCCCCTTGTCCCTACCAACTTGCTCGGAAGGCCCTCCGTTGTCACGTGTTGCTGACGAAACTCAAAGGGTGACTTCCAGAGTGGCGAGGGGATCAAATAAACTCATCAACTTTGGGACACAGCCGTGACTGAAATAATTTCATTTGTTACATGTGTTACACCTGGAAATCAATGTCATATATTTAGTCACGCCTCTCCATTCTTCTGTATGAAATTATGCAAACTCCAAACATATCGCGGTGCGTGTTGGGTTACAACTTCGCTGTGAAGCTGGCAGCATAGCTGGCTCGGTTGACGTGGCTATTGGAGGGTCGAATCCTCTCTCTCTCTCGTGGTGGTGAAGGAATTCTGGCCTCTCTTCCTCACTTTTTCTCTTCCTCTCTCTCTGTTTCCGTCTCTCTCCCTCTTTCTCCCCCTGGGGCTGAGGACAGATGCGGAGGCCTTCCTTTCCCAGCATTCCCAAGGGAGAGAGTATACAGGCCTTAACGCCCTTTTGGGGATGGAGGAATGGGGGACATATGAATGGAGGAAGGGGGTGGGTTGTTGTTGTCCAGGGGTCACGTATTAGGCGTTAAGTGATGCATAGTGAATGCGTTGTTTGGGGTTATTTTGGGCGATTTTACTGATTTGGCCTTTAATTGGGTCGTTCTCTATGAAAGTATCCCGTAAAGACAAGTATTTTACAGGCCTATTATTTTACATGGTTAGTTTGGGCAACAAAAATCGACAGTTGAATGCAGTTGCAGTTGGATATAGTTATTTAATTATTCACCTTCATGTGGTTAATGTAACTACGATTTTTGGACCGACACATTATAAAAAGGTAGGTATGGTTACCATTCCCCTAATCACATTTGTTCTTGTTAATATCCATACTACTGTAGTTTTTTGCCCCAGTATGTCTTTATGTTACAGCTCTTTGAGAGAAACTACAAACAGACCTTTCATAATGCTCTTGATGAAATGTATCTTCATATCATAAGCTGGCAGTTCTAACCAGTCTGGTGGTTATTTGGCTCATTCTCCTCAGGCTGTTGAAGTGACAGCACATGGTGGTTTGACTGTGAGGACCCATTCAGCCTCATGGCTTCCATAGCCCAGGCGTAAAAATCAGCTACATTTAATCAGACACGGTGCAGAGTTTAAAGAAAGGGATCAAGAGACCTTTGTCTTAATGGATTGGCTACAGTTTAGGGATCCACCACACCAAGTTACCTTAGATGAAGGCATGCCACTCGGTAACAAACTAACTCAAACCACATGGTGTTTCCTGGAATTTTTCTTGTTTTTTTGGGCTTCAAACTTTCAAAAATGGTGTTGTTTAATAATTGGAGACGTAAGACTGGGTTAGTTCATAAGAATATTGGTCAGCCATGTTTTCAATTGATGAGTCCATCAATCATTTCAAAATTAGGCAATCTTCAAAGAATTAGCCTTGTTTTTTAGCAGGATCACGTGACTTTCTCTTCTCAGTCTGTGGTCCTATTCTTCAGTCTATCCGTCTGTACATTAGAATTTCAAGCTTATGGCCATGGCAATTCTTAGAAATACAGAAACGAGACAGCATTAAAAGGCCACCACAGTCCAACAAAGAAGTAAATCAAGTGGTTTGACAAATGCTCACCAGACAGTTTGCCGTTTGTCATGGACGTGAATGGAACTAAACGAGAAGTGCGGACACATCGTTCAGATCGACATTGCTCAGATACTGCACAAGAGGCCTTTTCAGACAGCTGCAACACTGATTACATTGTGAGAGGGCCAATCAAAGAGGAAAATGACGAGAGCAGTCACGCCGGACACACACAATGCACAAACGGCAGTGGTCAGATGATGGAAAGAGAGGTGGTGCACCACAGGGTTTTAGAGTCGTACTGGGGCTGTTGGGGCATCTCGTACTGGGGCTGTTGGGGCAGCGGCATGGGAACAGAGGACTCGCACCATCTCGCAAACATACACACTAGCTCGCACACACTTACGTGTGTGTGTGTGTGTGTGTGGGAGAGAGGGAGGATTGCTAGAACAGGGGATTTTTTTGTGTTGGGGGAAAGAGAGGCTTGGACACTTCATCTTCTCTTCTCACTGCTGCCAAAAAGGGCAGAGGTCAAAAGTCAGGGCGATTGGAGAATTCCTGCTGCATGCCTACAGATCGGGTTTCAGGGGTGGGGGAGGGACGTGGACTGCCCTAGAGGGATAGGTGCCTCTCTCTCTGTGTGTGTGTGTGTGTGTGTGTGTGTGTGTGTGTGTGTGTGTGTGTGTGTGTGTGTGTGTGTGTGTGTGTGTGTGTGTGTGTGTGTGTGTGTGTGTGTGTGTGAGAGCGAGAGCGAGAGCGAGAGAGCTTGTGCGGACAGCTCTTTATTTAAAACTTCTCCTTACAGCTTTAGTGCTCACAGCATTTGAAACATTCTCTTGAAGTGTACTGCTCTGCAAAAGCCTTTTGGTAAAAACTTGCCCAACATGTTGCAGAACTAACACTCCTAACTTGGTGACTAGATTAGAACACCACTATCATACTGTAATGCGTTTTGTAGTTTAAACTTTTAGTGATAAAGCGATTATGGTGTGAAGAAATTTAGGGACAGGACTTGGGAACCAAAGCTATGCCTCTTCATCCAAACAAATGATTTAAGAACTCTTCAAAATAGCTCCACAAGAGCTGTTGCAACTTGGAACACAGGCTCGATATATGGCGGATTCACCTTGAGCTGGGGACAACAAAAGGCCACTTTAAAATGTGCTGTCTTGTCACATGACACTATGCCACAGATGTCTCAAGAGTGTGCAATTGGCATGCTGACTGGAGGAATGTCCACAAGAGCTGTTGCAAGAGAATTAAATGTTCCTTTCGCTACCATAAGCCACCTCCAATGTCTTGAGATGCACAGAGATACCGTGACGAGATCCTGAGGTCCATTGGTGTGCCATTCATCCGCCACCATCACCTCATGTTTCAGCATGACAATGCATGGCCATATGTCGCAAGGAATTCCTGGAAGCTGAAAAATGTCCCAGTTCTTCCATGGTCGGCATACTCACCAGACATGTCACCCATAGAGCAAGTTTGGGATGCTCTGGATCGACTGCATGTTCCCTTCTAATTTGGGGTAGCAGGTAGCCTAGTGGTTAGAGCATTGGGCTAGTAAACGAAAGGTTGCTGGATTGAATCCTTGAGCTGACAAGGTAAAAATCATCGTTCTGCCCCTGATCAAAGCAATTAACCCACTGTTCCCCAGTAGGCCATCATTGTAAATAAGAATTTGTTCTTAACTGACTTGCGTAGTTTAAAAAAAGGTTTAAAAAAAGTAAAAAATCCAGGAACTTCACACAGCAAATGAAGAGGAGTGGGACAACATTCCACAGGCCACAATCAACAGCCTGAACAACTCTATGTGAAGGAGATGTGTTATGCTGCATGAGGCAAATGGTGGTCACACCAGATACTGACTGGTTTTCTGATCCACTCCCCTACCTTTTTTTAAAGGTATCTGTGACCAACAGATGCATATCTGTATTCCCAGTCATGTAAAATCCATAGATTAGGGCCTAATGAATGTATTTCAATTGACTGATTTCCTTATATGAAATGTATCTCAGTAAAGTCTTCGACATTGTTGCATGTTTCATTTATATTTTTGTTCAGTATGTATTGTTTAACCAAAAAAGTTGTGTTTGAAAACGTAACTGAACTATTTTGATAAGGAAAACTTGAAATGCATTTAAACAATCTGAGGTGTTTTCAGATCTAGAAGTTTCTCCAAACATTATTAATGACAGCCTTTCTTTATAATTAGAGGAAAGTTGAGGGGAAGCACGTAACTCGCTGACTTGTTTCTTCAGTAAATCAATGTTTAATAGCTAATGACAGTCCAGTCCTAATGGGCTTAAACCATCCGACTCATCCATGATCAATTTAAGATGACATCGTCGGTTATACATTTAGCAGAAGGTTTGGTCATTCAAATGGTTTGAGATGCAAAGCACTTACAGCCCTCAGCGACTAGTTCCCCCATTGTAGCCTTTGTAATTGATCATTAACGAACATGTGCTCCCAAGTCTCCAGTGGCTCCAAGACCCCAAATAGAGAGCACAGCTGTCTTTCCATTGTACTTATCCATGGAGCCACAAAATAACACAACGCTCTGAAGCCTACTGCCCTGGCCATGTGCTGGAATTTATAACGTTTACTTTCCAAGACTTGGAGGAGATGAGTGAAAAGGGTGTTGGACGGTTGATGTGCAGGAAGCGCTAGAGTAAACGTGGGGGCTCACTTTTATGATTTCAAAAAGAATGGAATTTATGGACATGCAGGTAGTGCACAGTTTCTTTGTGGCCGATAAAGTTACACAGTGAACTACAGAGAGTTTAAAGGGACATGTCAGGTCAAACCCATGGAGAATTACCTGAATAGTGTGCTATTGTTGCACGATGCAAACATGGGGAGAGTCATTCAACTACGACGGCTCTTCCTTAAGCCATGTTTGTTATATTACCAATCCATGGATGTAATAGCTATTTAATCGTGTGGGTAATATTAACATACCATATAAAGGAAGTGTTGATTTTATGTTCATATAGCCACCAGGCAATATTTTCTTGAATGAGGAATAATACAATTTGTGAATGCTACATACTGTACAGCAGCCCATAGCAACTTGTCTCCAGAAGCTTGAGTGACACTCCAACAACATAATGTTGAAGTAAATCTAACTTTTAAAAGTTCATATTCTGTTAACTCATAACCAAATAATGTTGTTGACTCATTCTATACTCGTATTTGTGGCCAAAGTATACATTTGAGAAAAAAACACTTCAAGAACAACACCTCAAACTTATCTCAGACTGTTAAAAAAATAGCTATTTCCTCATAGAGGATGATGTCATATATTGAATATTTTTAATGACCGGTATATGCCCACACCATTCTGTTGTTGATGTATCCCATTAAGTATGTTAAAAAGCAGATTTTCAGTGTTGGAATGGTGTCGGCGTACATCGAGATTTTGGCAATGAGTCAGATAAAAAAAGTGGATACCATTTTTATGTCTATGCTTGCAGTTTGAAGAAAGTTGCTAACTAGCATTAGCGCAATGACTGGATGTCTATGTTACCATATAGCATTATAGCATGCTAGCTGTTACCATATACATCCAGTCATTGTGCTAACGAAACTACCTCTAACTTCCTTCATACTGGATGCAGAGCCATAAACATGGTATCCAAAATCAAATCAAAATTTGGCCACATACACATGGTTAGCAGATGTTAATGCGAGTGTAGCGAAATGCTTGTGCTTCTAGTTCCAACAGTGCAGTAATATCTAACAAGTAATCTAACAATTCCCCAACAACTACTTAAAACACAAAAATCTAACAAGTAATCCTAACAATTCCCCAACAACTACCTAATACACACAAGTCTAAAGGGGAGAATGAAAATATGTACATTTAAAGAAAAGGTGCAGTAGATGGTATAAAATACAATATATACAGTAGTACATGTGATACGAGTAATGTAAAATATGTAAACATTATTAAAGTGGCATTATTTAAAGTGGTATTGTTTAAAGTGATTAGTGATCCATGTGATTGGATCCGCAATTTCCTCTGACTCCGGGGAAGTAGATTTGCCAAAATCCCCAAATATCCATTCAGTTATTTTACTTATATTGTAATTAATTATATTAATATTATATATATTATATTATATTATATTCAAAGAAATCTGGAAACACTTGACAGTTACTTTAATTATCCCTTTTGATTAATGCACAAAATGTGTGTTGCGGATCATGCGGTTTCGGGGTTTTGTGTGGTTGCCAATAGAAGTGTCGGCTTTATTACAAATTAACAGTGAACAAGTGCTCCACTCACTGTCCCATTCACAGCATCCACTGCACAACCCTGGCCCAGAGAACAGTGCTATCACACAGAGAAAAACACAAAGGTCAGAACCTACTCCCACCACCCCCTGTTCCCCCTTCCAAAACCAGAGACTCTCCCACCCATCGCCCCTCAGCCACACACACTTCCCTCCACTCTCAGGCTCCCATCCTGTCCCAACAGAGCCCATACACTGAGGCCTGTTTACAGTTTCAGATCCCTTACTACCCACGTTCACGCTCAACATTTTTTACACGACCAAGGATCATGAAAGAGAGCAAACGAGTCATTGATGGATCGGGCAAGGGTCTAAACTCAGGGGGCCGGGGGGCACAACCCCCACCTCACACCCAACCACCCCTTCCAGTCCTAGGGCTGTGTGAGTGGTGTGTTCTGATCAGGCCCAGCTCTCTCTCTCAGGTCCTAATGGGGCAACTTGTTGAGGGGGCCGTAGCTTTGATGCCAGCTGAGCTTCTTAACAATGTGTCCTTTCTGTGATTGGGGTGAGAATTCGCCAGCAGGGTTCCAAGAGAGGGGAAAATGTAAACTACGGATTAGCTTGACTAATGGCCCCTTGCCTGTCATTGACGTTAATTAGTGTTAATTAGGTGCCCCTCATTAAACGGGATGGGGATACGGCCATGGAACCTGTGTGTGTACGCTAGAGGCTTTCTTTGAGACCTGGGCGACTCGGAAGAGTTAAGTACTCTCGCTTTTATGTGAATGAAATTCGGAGCATGTTGGGAAAATGTCTGGAGTGCGTTGGGGGGGGGGGGGTTCCCAAAGCATGGTGTTGGTCCCACGTGGGGAAAAACAGCACATCTCAATATGGATGGAGCACAGTGCAGACAATGCATGTATCATCTCTTCAGCTGGTAATGTTTTTCCTGCTGTGACAGGTCCATTTGCTGCAGCCTATAAACACAACGAGACTGATGGAGCAGACCCCGGGCCCTGACCCTTTTTTTCACGCGCCATCAGGACCACATTGAACTGATATGAATTGCTGGTTGGGCCATAGTGTGGGAGCATAATCATCATGAGTAGGTTCTGAGGGTGTTGGAACCAAATCTGGTGGTATTCTGCTGTATATACTGTAATTTCAGCTTTACACACATATACACACACAAGCCGAGGCCTCCCTTAGTTAACATCGCGGCTGCATCCGCTTCCCTCTGTTGCTCTTCACTCGTTGTCAGAGGCGGTTTACTCTGGCCACAATGATTCCCTTTCACCGGGTTTGAACTTCACAGCTTTTCAGGGGGTCCTCTTTTCTACTGTTCCTGGGCGCAAGCCACCCTACACAACTCATTTTTAAAATTGAACTTCTATTTAACTAGTCTAGTCAGTTAAGAACAAATTCTTATATAACAATGACAGCCTAGGAACAGTTGGTTAACTGCCTTGTTCAGGGGCAGAACATCAGATTTTTACCTTGTCAGCTCAGGGATTCGAACTAGCAATATTTTGGTTACTGACCCAACGATCTAACCACTAGGCTATCTGCCACCCCAGTATGCCACCCTATAAACCTCTAATCTGTGCTTGTGTATCCACTGATCCAGGAAAGTGACTGGTGGGATTGGGATCTTTTTGGCTAAAATCCTCCTCCGTGGTACATAATCAGACACTTTGTTGGCTCAGTTAACCCATATTGTTATAGAGGCCCATTGGAACTCTGATGCTATTCAGCTTGCCATCACATGACATGTGTCCTCCCCGCTGCTTAGGATGTCGACACACACACACACACACACACACACCATGTCTCTGTGACTCACTGCTACCTGAGGGGTGTTTTCATGTTGACATACGTGGCCACCCCTCCTGGGGGGGGGGGCAGTTTGGTGGCGGAGTTAAACAAAAAAGAGAAGAAGAAAAAAGCCTCTCTGGCCAACACCTGGTATCACTTTATTAACCCTCGGCTGTCTCGACTCTGAGAGCTCAGGAACAGCGGGGGCAAAGGGGGCGGGGGCCAAGGACGTCACCACGCTGCCTTTGAAGGGGGAAGTGATGCCCCGCATCGGAGCCCCAGCGATGACTTTACCAGTGCCATGACCCTTGTGACCTCAACCCCCCCCACCATTCCTCCCTCCCCACCTCTCCACAGCTGCTGGTCCCTATTGGCCGGCAGTGGAGCCTCAGTGGTGGAGGTTAGAGGGAAAGAAGAAGGGAATGGAAGGAGAGGAGGAGGAGGAAACGGAGGGGGCCAAGGCGAAAGGTCAACTGTTGGTCAGAGATTTTTATTGGGAGAGAGGGAGAGGGGGAGAGAGGGAGAGGGAGAATGTGTTAAAGACCACCATCTGAGATTTTAACAGTGGGGAGGGAATTTGGCCTTTTTCCACCCCTGCACACGTTAACTACGCAGAGATGGCTGGACTGACCTGGCCTGCTGGCCTAATGTTTCGTTACTAAGAACAGAGGAGTATTCTCCATATGTTTGTTACTGAGAACAGAGGATTTCTCCAAACATTTGCTGGTGGTTCTTGTCTTTTGTGCCTAGAGATTGGACCATGGGTTGTTGCCTGGCTAGTAGAGATTCCATCATAAGGACGTCACATGGTGGACATCTAATGCAATCAGACACTAGAGCAGGTCTGGGATCAGTCAGAAGTCTGGGTGGCCCTTGACATGGCCATTGGTGAATCATGATCACAAAATAATCTATACGGCCTGATGAGGTAAATCTAACAGCATGTGGTCGAAAAGCATGACGTCTAGACAGACTAGATTGAAAAGACTAAATCATCGCCCACACAGACAAACCTCC
Source organism: Oncorhynchus kisutch (assembly GCF_002021735.2). NCBI lineage: Eukaryota > Metazoa > Chordata > Actinopteri > Salmoniformes > Salmonidae > Oncorhynchus > Oncorhynchus kisutch. The sequence continues at coordinate 60,077,141 of NC_034186.2, forward strand.
TTACACAAGAAGATAATTCATCTCATGCAGGAGTTATTGGAGATGAATAATAAAAAAACGGCATCAGGATCCCCAATCTTTCCCGCATTGTGCTCGTATGCTGCCTCATTTCCTGTTTTTGGCATTCTTATCTCCACAAGAGCACAAAGACGACATTTGGCTAAAACGCTAGCCGCTTCCAGGAGACGTACGGTTGGCAGGCCTGTGTTAGCCAGGTTCCCCTGGGAATGCATTAGGAAGCTTGCGAGGCGGTGCTGGGTGTTCTTCTCCAGATGTCTGTCTTCTTCATGGTTGTTTCAATGGAAAACAGTGTCACACAAGGTTATCTCCTGACTTGGCCCCAGCCATGCGAGGTCAGAACTGTTCCGGCTAGCCTAGTGCGCACAGGCTAGCAAGTCCCTTCCCTCTGCAGGGGCCAGGGGTTCATTTATTGACCGATCACATGACCCCAGTTCAGAGTAGAAATGGCTGCAAACATTACAGGACACAAGGCTGCCTCCTTATACAGTCTTATGTATGGATTTAGGTAGTCACACACTTGCATGGTCCTCAGGTGGCACAGCCAATAGACGGTATAGAGGAGACAGTAACACACTACTGAAGATCTGAAATGCACTTGATATTTCACAAGACTTCTGCTTATTATTTGTTTGTTACATAAACTAACAACTTCTTAAACTGTGGACAATTTGATGGCATCATAAATAGTGTGGATGTGTGATAGGGTATCCTTTTTTTGGTGAATAAGTATATAGGACTATGGGCAAAGTGCGGGGTCTGGCAGCATAGCTGGCTCGGTTGATGTGGTTATAGTCACTGGCTTGCTGGGGCTCTCTCATGCCGTCCCTGGAGGGGGTGCGTCACCTGAGTGGGTTGATTCACTGTTGTGGTCATCCTGTCTGGGTTGGCGCCCCCCCCTTGGGTTGTGCCGTGGCGGAGATCTTTGTGGGCTATACTCAGCCTTGTCTCAGGATGGTAAGTTGGTGGTTGAAGATATCCCTCTAGTGGTGTGGGGGCTGTGCTTTGGCAATGTGGGTGGGGTTATATCCTTCCTGTTTGGCCCTGTCCGGGGGTGTCCTCGGATGGGGCCACAGTGTCTCCTGACCCCTCCTGTCTCAGCCTCCAGTATTTATGCTGCAGTAGTTTATGTGTCGGGGGGCTGGGGTCAGTTTGTTATATCTGGAGTACTTCTCCTGTCCTATTCGGTGTCCTGTGTGAATCAAAGTGTGCGTTCTCTAATTCTCTCCTTCTCTCTTTCTTTCTCTCTCTCGGAGGACCTGAGCCCTAGGACCATGCCCAGGACTACCTGACATGATGACTCCTTGCTGTCCCCAGTCCACCTGGCCATGCTGCTGTTCCAGTTTCAACTGACCTGAGCCCTAGGACCATGCCCCAGGACTACCTGACATGATGACTCCTTGCTGTGCCCAGTCCACCTGGCCATGCTGCTGCTCCAGTTTCAACTTCCACCTGACTGTGCTGCTGCTCCAGTTTCAACTGTTCTGCCTTATTATTATTCGACCATGCTGGTCATTTATGAACATTTGAACATCTTGGCCATGTTCTGTTATAATCTCCACCCGGCACAGCCAGAAGAGGACTGGCCACCCCACATAGCCTGGTTCCTCTCTAGGTTTCTTCCTAGGTATTGGCCTTTCTAGGGAGTTTTTCCTAGCCACCGTGCTTCTACACCTGCATTGCTTGCTGTTTGGGGTTTTAGGCTGGGTTTCTGTACAGCACTTTGAGATATCAGCTGATGTACGAAGGGCTATATAAATACATTTGATTTGATTTGATTTGGTTATTGGAGGGTCGAATTAGCCCCTACACCCTCAATAGTTTTAACTCCCTCAGCTTTGGGACACTGATTTGTGATTCAGCCTCTCTCTCTCTCTCGGCATCTTTTTATGGAACTGACATTCCTGGAGTGGTCGAAACAGAAGCCCTTGTTTAGGAGCAACCCTCCCACCCAGTCCCTTTTTTTCATCTTCCTAGTTCTGGAGCCTGAGTTCAGAGGTCGAGACCCCCTCCAGCTTCAGAGACATGTCAGGTCATGCTAGCACATAGCATTCCCTGTATAGCCCCCCTGGAAAAGTCCCACTGACTCTAGGCTGTGGCCGGACCCTACGCAATAGGTGTGAGTAAGTGTGTGTGTTCGAAAGATAGTCAGTTGAAAATGTTTAAGACTTCTGGGAGAAAGTGTCCATGTGTTTAGAATTTTTTATGTGTAGTTTTTCCAATCCAAAGTCCTAATATCAGTAGTTAGAATAACTTAATTATAATAGATTGTTTTAGAACTATTAACTCCTTATCTATATAACTATAACAAGCTTGATAATATGTCATAGCTTCTTCTTTGGACAAATGAACAGGAAGTTAGTGAGCGTGTTTGTTAAAAATGTAAAAAGGTAATTAATGTAGGAATAAATTAAATAGGAAACTGAAAACCATAAGGTGGTACTGAATTGAAATAAGCAGTGAATGCTGTAAAACATTTATCCAAGTGTCAAAGTTGAATTGATAACAAAAATACACATTTTAGGGAGTGTCTTGGTTTTATAAAGGTCATGAGACTTAGCAGGGACTTCATTCATGTCATAACATAGCTTGCTCAGCAAAATGGCAACAACTTCTTAACCACTGCAACAACAAAAAAAAGTATGAGGAATGAGCTTGGGATGGACAAACGGGGAAAATGGAGTGGGGAAATGAGTGACCCCTTCCAACATATAAACAAATAACTAAATAAATCCTAAGGACACTGGGGTGAGGGAAGCAACCCCTAAGGGGTCGATCGCAGGAACAAATAAATCTCCCTTAAAGACGCCTTGCTTCTCCATGGTTAACCTCTTAATCAACCCCAATCGGCCTAAGGAAACAGCAAGGCCTAAAAACTGTCGGCTCAGACCACTATAAAAAGTAAACATGCTCACACATTCTCTTTGACGCACACACAAACAAATGCACATTTCCTTGGATTTTCATTTATGTCTGTCTCTGTGCTAGCCTAGTTCTTGGAGGGCTTCTTAAAGAAAAACTAACAGGTCTGTGAGAGCCGGAATTCTTACTGGTTGGTAGGTGATCAAATACTTATGTCATGCAATAAAATGCTAATTAATTACTTAAAAATCATACAATGTGATTTTCTGGATTTTTTTTTTTAGATTCAGTCTCTCACAGTTGAAGTGTACCTATGATAAAAATGACAGACCTCTACATGCTTTGTAAGTAGGAAATCCTGCAAAACCGGCAGTGTATCAAATACTTGTTCTCCCCACAGTACATAGAGAGTCCAAACACCACTTCTTGTCTCTCTAAGGGCCTTAGCGAGGCCCTGTCCAACAGGTCATTCAGGTCCCGCTTCTATTTTCGCCCCACACTCAGCTCACATACCTGATCAGTTTATGGACACCTTTCTGAAATGGGTCATATTTAGCATAGCCAGAAGAAGCATTGCACTGTGGGCATCTGGCATTGTCAGAGCCTTCATAAATTACCCAGTAAACCTGTTGCCTTTGCATTTGCTAGGCAATCCTATGCGGCCATGTTTACCCCCCAACTTACCCCTTAAACCCAAACCTGACCGCCAGTTGTTGTGGTAGTCTATCACTTAAAAATGCAAAGGTATTGGTTCATTCATTTAGAACTAACTAGTTTGACATGCTTTAGAAATACAATCCAAAATGTTATTGTCATCTTAATAAGTAATTATCAAGGTCCATAAAATCAGGTCTCTTTATAGGTGGCACATCTTTACCTGCATTGACCCTTTTTGCAATGACTCTCTTGAACTGGCTATGCACACCCACTTGACTCTACCCACACACTCACACATACTTACGCTGACACACCAACACACACACATGCACACTACATACACCCACACACACACACAGCCTATACACTTTACTTAAGCTGCTGCTACTGTCTATTATATATCCTGTTGCCTAGTCACTTTATCCCTGCCTATATGTCCATAGTTACCTCAATTACCTCGTACCACTACACATCGACTCGGTACTGGTACTCATTGTATATAGCCATGTCATTTTTACTCATTGGTATTCGTTATTTACTGCGCAATTTTTTCCTCTTGTCAGTATTTCTATGTTTTATTTGATATCCTTATCTTTAACTCTGCTATTTATAGAAATGGACTCACAAGTAAGCATTTCCCTGTTACTATACACCGATTGTATACGAACCATGTGACAAATAAATACAATTAGAATTTCATGGATGTTTTTATGCCTCCAATTTCACTAGTTCCAAATTTCAACAGTTCACTTAAGTCAATGAAAACATAATATACAACTAGTAAGGGTCCATCTACTTATGTTGAAGAATGGAAGAGGAGTACATATAATGTGCATTATTTTTTTAAATAACAATTTTGGTTGAACATCATTAAATGTTGCTTTGCTCAATTACATTTACTCCTCCAGCCTTCAATGTATAGAATTACACCCTAATTATTAGGCCCCCAAACCAAAAATTGCCCTTGGTCACTGGCCTATAGCCAGTGGAATGCTCTAATAGCGAGTCAAGGGGCTAATTGGAAGACAGGTAAGGTTACATGTGACAACAATTATGCCGAGCGCGAGGCCAACTTTTTCGCCCGGGGCACTTGAAGCACTGCACTCAACCTGGCTAAAAGCTAAGTGGGGTCCTGTCCTCTTCGCGCTTTTTTTCCTTTGGGGAAATCACTTCAACGTTAATAAAGTTTTTCCGTTCGCACAGCTTATTTCTGTGAATAACCCAGTCTGTATTCAGTTTATACTTTAGGCCTACTGAATATTTGGTTTTACGCATGGTTTTCAAACCAACCTGCACCGGCAATAGGTTGGCTAATGACATTGTAATTAAGATATTTTAAAGATTAGTTATCCTCATTATTGAAAAAGTAAAAATCATAAAAGCAAAATGTGTGGAGCTTTGCATTTCTGAAAGCGCCAAAGCCTTCACGACACACGCTGTTCGGTCTGTTCTGGTAAAACTGTTCAAACAGCATGACGGCTAAATAGAATATGCTTTCTAAATTGCACAGGTTAAATGAGTTCACGTCAGAATAGTTATAGCGGGTTAATGGCATTTCCATTTGCCACAATTTATTGACCTTATGAAAGTTAACTTTTGGCGCACACCGGTTGGGGACATGTAGGGAGTCTTTCCCTCTGCATGCTTTGACACGTCTGGGGGAAAAAAATCTACTCACAGATCTCTTGCGATAAAACATACATTGTTGACGTTGTCAAAGTTGTTAGGCTTAAATGCTGTTATCAACTTCTGACATTTCAGACCGGAGTTAGAAAATATGAATTTGTATTTGAGTTAGGCATATAGCTTACCTTCGATATTGACTATGTTCAAGTCACTAACAAATGGCTGTTACATATACTACTATTAATATCCCGAGGCCCAGGCCTAGGTTATCAAATTCCGCAGAGTGAAGGGTTGAAAACATGTACTATTTTGGTTGAGTTTACTTTTAGTCTTCACATGGGATTCTGCTGCTGTCATCTACAATGGTCTTATTACTATGACAGATCAGGACCTGTCTGGAAAAATAATTAGGTCCCTACTGTTTTCAACTTGAAAACCCCATTAGAGATAAACACTGTAGCCATCGTTCATTACTGCTATGGCCTTTTGTGCATTGATATCCAGATGGCAAGTTTGACTGCACAACAAACTGACAAAATGAACACTCCATATGTGTCTCTTGGTGAGAAGTTTGTCACCTTGGTTTGGCACAATCGATAATCTTACTGTGAAAACTGTATAGCGTTCAGAACGTGTGCGTAACATTACACATTCAGAAAGAGTGCATTGCGTTATCAGTAGGATATACAAGTAATTAAAACGTTTTTAGAAAAGTAAATTAAGGTGGGGATGATTGAGTTCAATAGACATCAAATAAACAATGAAAATAAAAGCTAAAGTAGAGTGGAAAAGTTTATAAAGACTGATGTTTGTGGACGTATTTGACATAAGCCTATTACTTTGATAAAGACATTTTTCCCTTTGAGTGAGGCCTAACAGTTTTGTGTTATTATATAAAAAAATATAATGTCTACATTGATTTGTGTATACAGCTACACTCTGCTATACAGGAATAACACAGCCACTCTATCAACCAGAACATACTGTATAGCTAATCCGCGGCTGCCCAATCGGAGAGTGCCTTACTTCTTTATTCTCCTCTTGCCAATTGAATCTGCCCGTTCATACGTAAAACCGTTCTCAACGAGAGGAGGGGTCATGCCTTATATGGTAGTTTTGGCCTTATATGGTGGGGGTGGGGGGGCTACAAGCTCGTCTGTTTAGTGTCACTTTCACCAAATTCTAACTATGATTCTCAGAGATGGGACAGGCTGCCGACGGGTGAAGTACATGATTGGCAAAGATATCTGCTTGTAAATATACTGCATCTACCACAGAGCACTCCATCCATGGTTTGTCGTCATTTCTATTCAGTCCTCATCGTGGCGCACAACATTAGAGGAACGAAAGCAACTTTTATTTTGGTATTGCACGTCCGTATGTGTTCACAAGACAACTTCGATCACATAATTACGTAGAACTATGGTCAGTATTGTTATTTTGTGATTGAGAGAAGATGTTGATTTAGTTCAGTTCGATTATTAAGCAGAATAAGATTCGAGGCAGTCGATATTCATGAACATGACACTTTAACGACCACTTCTCCATTCTGTACATGCTGTTGGTCGACTTTTCAAAAACACGAAGTTTTTGAGAGAGCGTGTTTATGGATTTCTCCCGAGAGGAGAACACTGGCAGTAGGCTCCATTCTTACGAAATAGTCATGTTGATACCGTGCTGTCTTCGTAAACTTTGATAGAAGTTTACAGACGATACGTTTACGACAGGGACATTTGATTAACGAATTAAGAACATCTATTTGAGAATATATTAAATACTTTTTGGAGGAAGTGGGAAGCGCCTTTTCGCCCTGCCTTGTTTTCCCAAGACGTCAGAACGGATTCTTATCTCCTCCCCGCGCTACGGAGTTGGACTTGTATCTGTTGTTTAACCAAAGTGTTTTAGGATAGCATGGCAATGGTAGTAAACCAGTGGCAAGAGAACATTTCGGCGGATCCCGGGTCCCAGCTACAGATTTGCAGTCAGGAGCCTGGCGGGACACCGGGAACCCCCTCTGGTTCCACCCCGGGGAACGATGCACTTTCCGGGGACAAGATCCCCAACGTGGACTGCATGGTGTGCGGGGATAAGTCCAGTGGCAAGCATTACGGCCAATTCACCTGCGAGGGCTGTAAAAGCTTCTTCAAGCGTTCGGTGCGACGGAACCTCAGTTACACATGTCGGGGGAACCGGGACTGTCCCATCGACCAACATCATCGAAACCAGTGCCAGTACTGCCGACTGAAGAAGTGCCTCAAAGTCGGTATGAGAAGAGAAGGTAAGACAGGATTTTAGATTCGTTGAAGACTGTAGCCTTTATGTAAATGTAATGTAAACTAATAAAATGTTCAAATTGGTTTTGGCGGACGTTTGGTGTCACGAATATCGGTGCGTAAAGTTGAAACCATATAACGTTAGCGCTTTAACGATAGATATCCGTGTCTTATATATTTCCTGCTTCTATCAGTCATAGTTCTCCTAAAAGGCATCTGTAGTCTGCTGTAACGCAATGCTTGTTGTTTCAGATCGTCTACCCTTGTATTTCCTATTCAATCCATGGTATGCAATTATTTTTCTCCCCTCGGAAAAGGGCTCCCTTTGTCTCCCCATTAATTCTGGTGTTTGCTCCCCGACACCCTATTCGTTTACAAGAGGGCCCGCTACATGTATTGTATTGTGCATGTTTAAGAACTTGTCAATTAGTGCGAAAGATGAACAGTGGCGACGTGTTCGCAAAGCACTGCGTTTCACTTTTAATCAGTCAGCTAGGACCTTGCTGCGTCATGTTCAATCAGACGAGCTGTGTAAATTATAACACGCGAACCAGACACTCGAAATCCTCACAAAAGCTTTGCACATGCGTGTCTCCATGCTGGACGTCGTTGTACTCTGTGTTTTATGCGTTATCCACCAACAATACATTTCTATAAACATAAATACATGCATCGCTGTGCAGTGTAGCCTACTCTGGAGTCAACCTTGTTAGCTTATTGGAATAGATTTTATCGCAAATTATATACTATAATTATTGATAAACCTTTTCACGCAAGCTGTTGTGGACACTCCAAAAGGTTCCTATGATATGACCATAAACAGTGCAAATAGTGACACAAACTGTAGTCAACAGAAGACGCGCGCTCTGTGCATGAAGCACGCTGTGTTTAACTTCCAGTGTGTGAGTGTATCTAGCAGGCAGGCCTATTACAAACGAGGTCTTGAATACAGTAGCCTCTGTCATAAAGAAATATACAATGCATTTTAGGTGGAAATACTCGTTAGTGTGCTAGTGTGTACGCTGTACATAGTTCATGTAAAGCACTGCAGGGTAAATTGCCGGCCATGGCCCTTTCTGATTGAATGAACCCGAGGAAGTATCCTGACGCACCGCAGTCTGTTGACCTTTCATCTACATAAACACACTCAATATGTTATCAGACCATTATTTGGCTACATTATATATTAGCTACTGTTTTGCTATGTTACTATTATATGGTCTAGATTATTATTCAGCATAAACACGATTTAAAAAAATCTAAATTCTTTCAAGTGTTGATTAAATTGGTACAGGTCAATCACACGCAAAACAGACTCATCCTCATCGTGGATTATAGGCCTAGAGACGTGTCTTCGTAAGTGTCAGTGCATTTGAGGACAATTTTAAAATATTGCACTTCTTTAAAATATTAAAAGTGTTGATTTTAAATTGAAGATGACGACGTGGTGAATGCAGGCCTTTTCTAATTGACATTCAATCAATCATTATAATTGAAATGTTATACTACATGTTGTACTACAACCAAGTGTTAACAATGCTTTTAAACGGCAACCTGTGTCAGGTAGTAAATACAACATACTTAATTGTTTTCTTTAGACCTACCAATAATTTTCAAACACCAAAAGAAAAACAAATTCACTTTTTAGTCAGATTATAATAACCAAAATATTAGAGGCATTATTTGGTGTGAAATAGTCTACATATATGTTTCTAACTCCAATAGGGCCTAAGATAATGTCCTGCTAACCATTTGCCCTGAAATGTTCAGAGGGAAAATTAATACTAGAAGCACCAATTGCGCACATTTAAATTCAGCATTGCAATCACATATATAAAAAACTTACTGGTAGCAGCGAGAAAGCAGTAAGACTACACCCCCAAAGCTTCTTTTCGTCTTCCTCAGAGGTCATACAGAAGTCATGTTTCTTCTACATAATGCACCTGGGTCGGCTGATGAGAGAAGGCTATTGGGCTTTCTGAGTTATAATCCCTGTGAATTTTGGAACATTTTGGAAATACACAAATGTACATTCCTGCCCAAAATATGGATTTGAAATCATCTCAAATTGATTGTTGAAACTATCAATAATTAACTTTGTAATAGTTATTCAAAAACGAGTGTTTGCTCTAGGGTTAAAGCAGAGGACTGTCACGTCTTTAAAAGTCATCAGAAATATCTTCTTTCATTTTCCCAAATATAAAGAAAGCACTACAAGTTATTGCCTACTTGTGTTATGCAAGCCATGCACAAAATAATCATCTAAATATCACGCTATTCTCGACACATGGATTGGTAACCAGTGGGAAGCCAGACGTCCCAAAAAAATTGACCAAGAAAAAAGATATACTGAACATAAATATAAAGTGTTGGTCCCATGTTTCATGAGCTGAAATAAAAGATCCCAGAAATGTTCCACACGCACAAAAAGCTTATTTCTCAAACAAAATGCCACAAATTTGTTTACATCCCTGTTAATGAGCAAATCCTCCTTTGCCAAGATAATCCATCCACCTGACAGGTTTGACATATCAAGAAGCTGATTAAACAGCATGACACAGGTGCACCTTGTGCAGGGGACAATAAAAGGCCACTCTAAAATGTGCAGTTTTGTCAGGTAGCCCAGGACAACAATACAAAAAAGCATGTACTGTATGACAGAGTGATAGACTGTTTTGTCAACTTGAAAGAGAGGAGGATGGCATTGGCCTTTCTCTACAAGTAGGCTGAATCAACATGTTTTTTCTACTTGCACACATGTGCACACACACACACAGAATTGGAACCATGGACAGCCACATCATATTTGGTATCTTTTAGTTGTCACTGTATTAGACTAAGCATAGGTGATTGATGATGTAGAAATGTTGAAGTTGAAATGGTGCTGGAATAGTGGAAGTAGCTCCTGTTTTCTTTGCGACTTGCGATAACTCTCCAGGGTTCTAAATCAATAGTTGTTTAGTAGTCCAAGAATGTCAGAAACATTAACTTGCTTGACCATACTGTAGGTCATGTAACTGTTTGTTACATGCACAATGATTGGGGACTTCACTGGACAGATTATTGGATATAGAGCAAACAACGCAATTGTCACAACACATAGGTTGTAATATGGCTTTTTTTTGGCTTCCCCAGTGATTTTACCCACACCCTTCTACTGTTGGTAACATTGTTAAAAGTAATGTATTGATGGTGTAGGAGGCCTCTACCAGTGAAAATAAACAAATAGAGCAGAATATCAGCAACAAAGCATATAAAAACAAACCTGACAGGTTATGTTTGTGGTTACGTGGGCCTTTCTTGTTGACCAAGTCGGTGCCCCACATCTCCCCTCCCTCTCCAAAAATGCACCACTCCCTAGTGGCGAAATTCTGTTAAACATGGCAACTTTTTAGTAAGGTACAAAAAGTGAGTGAGTAATTGATCCAATCCATGCAGTAACTGGCTCCAAAATATACCACACACACATCTGCATTATTTAAGACAAGTTTCACATTCGCTGGTGTTGTACGTGGCTAATTCTGGAGCGTTATTTGGACAGTCCAGCTGATCTTTAGGGTGACCCTTAGTATGTAACTTGACTGAGAGGTCACTCTATTTCAGCCCTCATACATATCTAATATCTTGTGTTAAAGGTTGATTTATGCTAAATAGTCATGTAAAAGGTCATATTTACCTCTTTGCTGCTCTACCTGTTTGGCACCTCTGGCATCTCTACTCCATGTTTTTCAATGACATTCCTGCTTAGAGTAGAACACTGGTTTAAGGGATGAGGAGGGAGTGAGGAAGAGAGTGACAGTGAACCTGTGCAACTGGCTGACAGTTCCTTGGGCTAGTTGGGAGTGAAGTGCATATCCTGTTCTGCTGTCCGAATGTTCCATATGTGCTCCTCTGACCTAAGTGAGACCAAAAAATACCAATATAGACTGTGATGTTTGTCAAATTCACACGTTCGAAGAACACACTGTATACTTGACACATAGGCAATTTGACATTCACAACTAACAGCCTTCTCATGCATACAATACATTCCCTACCAGCTACCACACATAGTGACATGGTCACAGATACGAACTCACATGGTGACATGCACCCAGATATTGGCATGGGCAGGCACACTATCCATTAGAGTACACACTCTAGATCAGAAGTCTCCAACCTTTTCTAGCACGGGAGCTACTTTTAAAAAATGAAACGTGTCGTGAGCTACTCATTTTTTTCTAGCTATGTTTTCTGTCAATATACCTGGTAAAATAATGGTTAATAAACAAGGGGGGTCCTATAGAATTTTCCTTCCAAATTCTATTTTATATTTTCCCGACTGATTTTATTTTTTCAGTTTTTTCACTCTCAAAATTGCAATTATTCATAGAGAAACAACAAAATTGGATGTTCTGATTTCATGTGAAAGCTTAAATCAAATCAGAATACCCATTTTTAAAAGTTTGGAATAAAGCTACCTAATTCCTTTTTTTGTGTAATTCCCCTTTAGTTGTGCATCTGTCCCTTTAATTGCCCATCTAGCAAGTGAGGATTGTGCCGTCGAATGTGCTGGTGCCGTCGAATGTGCTGGTCCAGTGATGGTTCTGTACTGCAAATGCTCATTTATTGGCAAAGTTATCAAATAATAGATACAAATGATATACTTCTGCCAGGTATGCCTACTTTGCAGTTAACATTTAATTGAGAAGGATTGTATGAAGGTGGCGCCGAAGAACATGGCTGACGTTTTATATTCTCAAAACCAATTGTGCAATTTTGTACTTTTTTGGGCGTTTTGTGTAACTTATGTTTTTACTTATTGTGAACATAATGTTGCTGCTACTGTCTCTTATGACCGAAAATATCTTCTGGACATCAGAAAATCGATTACTCAGTGCGGACTGAAAGAAACATTTTACTTTAACGAGTCCGACGAGAAGGATATCCTGATTTCACTGGAACAGGTCCAGACCCGCGCCTTTTGCGTGAAGAAAAGACGCCGGAAAAAGGGACGCAGGCTGAGCGAAGTAAAACGGACAATATAGAGCTGGCAGGATTTTCCATGCACCGGCACAACAGAGACGCTACCTCTGGTAAGACGAGGGGTGGGAGTGTGTCTTTTTGTCAATAACAGCTGGTGTGCGATGTCTAATATTAAAAAAGTCTCGAGGTATTGCTCGCCTGAGGTAAAGTACCTTATGATAAGCTGTTGACCACACTATCTACCAATAAAGTTCTCATCTGTATTTTTTTGTAGCCATCTATTTACCACCTCAAAGCGAAGCTGGCATGAAGACCGCTCTCAACCTACTCTATAAGGCCATAAGAAAATGCTCACCCAGAAGCGGCGCTCCTAGTGGCCGGGGACTTTAATGCAGGCAAACTTAAATAATTTTAACTAAATTTTTACCAGCATGTCAGGTGCAACCAGGGGGGAAAAAAATCCTAGACCACCCGTTTTTCCTAAAAAATAACGGTCGTTATGGCCAAACAGTTCTATTTTTGTTTCATCAGAACTGAGGACATTTCTCCAAAAAGTACCATCTTTGTCCCCATGTGCATTTGTAAAACATATTCTGGCTTTTTTATGGCGGTTTTGGAGCAGTGGCTTCTTTCTTGCTGGGTGGCCTTTCAGGTTATGTCGATATAGGACTCGTTTTACTGTGGATATAGATACTTTTATACCAGTTTCCTCCAGCATCTTTACAAGGTCCTTTGCTGTTGTTCTGGGATTGATTTGCACTTTTCGCACCAAAGTACGTCCATCTCTAGGAGACAGAATGCGTCTCCTTCCTGGGCGGTATGACGGCTGCGTGGTCCCAGGGTGTTTATACTTGCGTACTATTGTTTATACAGATGAACGTGATACCTTCAGGCGTTTGGAAATTGAGGTTTTGGCTGATTTCTTTTGATTTTCCCATGATGTCAAGCAAAGAGGCACTTTGAAGGTGGGAAGGTAGGCCTTGAAATACATCCACAGGTACACTTCCAATTGACTCAAAAAATCAGAAGCTTCTAAAGCCATGACATAATCTTCTTGAATTTTCCAAGCTGTTTAAAGGCACAGTCAACTTAGTGTATGTAAAATTCTGACCCAATGGAATTGTGATACTGTGAATTGTAAGTGAATTAATCTGTCTGTAAACAATTGTTGGGACACAAAGTAGATGTCCTAACCGACTTGCCAAAACTATAGTTTGTTAACAAGAAATGTGTGGAGTGGTTGAAAAAGTTTTAATGGAGTTTTAATGACTCCAACCTAAGTGTATGTAAACTTCCGACTTCAACTGTTGCCCAACCAGAAGCCATGGATTACAAGCAACATCTGTATCGAGCTAAAGGCTAGAGATGGAGTGGGAGACTAATCCGGACACTTATAAGAAATCCCGCTATGCCCTTAGACAAACCATCAAACAAGCAAAGCGTCAATACAGGATTAAGATTGAATCCTACTACACCGGCTCTGATGCTCGTCGGATGTAGCAGGGCTGGAAAACTATTACGGACTACAAAAGGAAACTCAGACGCAAGTTGCCCAGTGACGCGAGCCTACCAGATGAGCTAAATGCCTTTTATGCTCGCTTTGAGGCAAGCAACACTGAAGCATGCACGAGAGCACCAGCTGTTCTGGATGAATGTGAATAACTCTGCCGGTAGCCAATGTGAACAAAACCTTTAAACAAAACCTTTAAACAGACGGATTACCAGGACCTGAACTCAAAGCATGCGCGGACTAACTAACAAGTGTCTTCAATGACATTTTCAACCTCTCCCTGACCAAGTCTGTAATACCTACATGTTTCAAGCAGACCACCATAGTCCCTGTGCCCAAGGAAGCGAAGATAACCTGCCTAAATGATTACTGCCCCGAGGCACTCACGTTGGTAGCCATGAAGTGCTTTGAAAGGCTGGTCATGGCTCACATCAACAGCATCCTCCCGGACACCCTAGACCCACTCTAATTCGCATACCACCCCAACAGATCCACAGATGACGCAATCTCAATCGCACTCCACACTGCCCTTTCTCACCTGGACAAAAGGAACACCTGTGTGAGAATGCTGTTCATCAACTACAGCTCAGCATTCAACACCATAGTGCCCACGAAGCTCATCACTAAGCTAAGGACTCTAGGACTAAACATCTCCCTCGGCAACTGGATCCTGGACTTCCTGACGGGCCTCCCCAAGTGGTAAGAGTAGGTAACAACACGTCTGGCACGCTGATCCTTAACACCGGGGCCCCTCAGGGGTGTGTACTTAGTTCCCTCCTGTATTCCCTTTTCACCCACGACTGCTTGGCCAAACACAACTCCAACACTATCATTAAGTTTGCTGACGACACAACAGTGGTAGGCCTGATCACAGACAATGATGAGACGGCCTATAGGGAGGAGGTCAGAGAACTGGCAGTGTGGTGCCAGGACAACAACCTCTCCCTCAATGTGAGCAAGACAAAGTAGCTGATTGTGGACTACAGGAAAAGGCGGGTCGAACAGGCCCCCATTAACTTTGACGGGGCTGTAGTGGAGTAGGCCGAGAGTTTCAAGTTCCTTGGTGTCCACATCACCAACGAACTATCATGGTCCAAACATACCAAGACAGTCGTAAAGAGGGCACGACAAAACCTTTATCCCCCCTCAGGAGATTGAAAAGATTTGGCATGGGCCCCCAAATTCTACAGCTGCACCATCGAGAGCATCCTGACCGGTTGCATCACCTCCTGTTATGGCAACTGCTCGGCATCTGACCGTATGGCACTACAGAGGGTAGTGCGAACAGCCCAGTACATCAGTCGGGCCAAGCTTCCTGCCATCCAGGACCTATATAATAGGCGGTGTCAGAGAAAAGCCCATAAAATTGTCAGACTCCAGTCACCCAAGTTATAGACTGTTTTCTCTGCTAACGCACGGCAAGCGATACCGGAGCGCCAAGTCTAGGACCAAAAGGCTCCTTAACAGCTTCTACCCCCGAGCCATTAGACTACTGAACAAGTCATTAAAATCGCCACCGGACAATTTACATTGACATCTCCCTCCCCCTTGTACACTGCTGCTACTCGCTGTTTGTCTGTTACCTATGCATAGTCACTTCTCCCCCACCTACATGTACAGATTACCTCAACTAGCCTGCACACTGACTCGGTACCGGTGCCCCTGTATATAGCCTCGTTATTGTTATTCTTATTGTGTTACTTTTTATTATTACTTTTTATTTTAGCCTTCTTGGTAAATATATTCTTCTTCTTGAATTGCACTGTTGGTTAAGGGCTTGTAAGTAAGCATTACACGGTAAAGTCTACACTTGTTGTATTTTTGCGCATGTGGCAAATAATGTTTGATTTGATTGGGGGAAAGTATTTCTGTCAACCCACAAGACAGTTATCACATCAGCTGGCTACACACGGAGTGACAAACGCACGCACCACACAGACAGACAGGAGCAATATTGCTGGACATTAATTGGCAGATAGTGTTAGGTTTGGCTTTTTAAGCCAATAGTGACTAACTAGGGGTGTGATAATGTCAATAAATAGTAGCTGGGAGCTTGTGGTGTCTGATACTTCTGAGATATGTTTATGACAGTTTGCCGTGGAACACGTGAAAATTGCATGTACTTTCAGAATTGTTCGGCGATTTACTCAAAGGTGGGCTGCGAGCTACTTGTAACTCGCTATCGACCTGCTGGAGACCCCTGCTTTAGATTGTTCATAGTACGTACATAGTTACGACTGTTCATAGACAGAACATTCAAAGACAGATTATCTCAATTGTGACTCCTAGTGTGTGTCCCACAATGGTAAATAACACAGGGAAAGTCCTGTATATTGATATTCAGTTACTCATACATAGGATTGCTACAGTTGGTGAACCTTGGTTCACACCAACCAAACACAGAGACAGATATACTGTAGGTCAACGGGAACCAGAAACTAAACATTAATAATGGACATGTTCAAGGTCCAAATGTGAGGTTGACTCTATTGAGTAAGTACCACGGCTCGCTAACTGACTGCCATTATTGACTAACCCATACACATTGTCCAGTTTGTATGAGCAGGCAATCAAAAACCGAAACTAGTTTGCCCCCTAAACTCTGGTCCGCCAAAACATTTCCCTATTACAATACTGTCATAGTTTATTGACATGTTAGAATGGGTCTCTTTACGTAAAGCTAATAGGCTAATTCATTCCCCCCAGTCCAAGCTGTCTGTGAGGTTCCAGCACCATGGCTTCCATATTGACAGAGGCCTTGCCATTATTCACTGCCAGAAAGCAGCCTCCATTGAAGTGATAGGCCACGAAGAGACCATTGAGCTGAGGCACTAGTCGTTTCCCATTCTGATATCCCCACGGCTAGCATTGAATATTTTAGAGGAGGGGGATGTGTGTGGAGGAATAGAGCTCACTCTGCAGAGATGGGCTTCCTTTGACACCTCAAGGTGAATAGACTCCAGTTCACAATACATTGCTTGTCATATTGTCATATTTCTTTGTTGAGTCTCTAATTTTCTCTCTTGTCTGTACAATAGCCAGGTTAGCCTATTGTTACGATATGAAAGGCTAGCTTTTACATTGTCTAGCATTATCCAATGTCCATTGTTACATTTTGAAGTATTGTTTCTGAGTCCAGGTGACTCTACACCAATTTCCTTGATAAACAGCCATTGAGTTTTAACTGAAAATGATTGAGTCGCTTGTATAACATAGCTTTTTTGTGTGATCGAATAGATAGAAAACCAGACCAGTCCTTCGTGCAGGGTGCATTTCTGTTATGAATTCACATCTGCTTCGTCAAAGCAGCGCCAACGTGACTGGGTGGATATTAAAGGGGCTACGTTTGCAGCTAATGCTTTTGAGCGTCCTCACCGGGAGCTCTCTCCATCCCAGTCTGTCTGAATCTCTCTTTTTCCCTGTCTCTTTACCCGTTGCCTCTCCCTTTCCATACAATGTCATACTTCACTCTGTTTCCCTCCCTCTTCCTCGATCCCATTGTCTCTTTCAAGGGTTCCCAAACTTTTTTACTATGGCCCCCCTTTCCAGCATTGAGGAATATCCCGTGCCCCCCCCCCCCCCACGCGCACACGTCTATTTCTATGGGCACAAGCACTGTTCATGACACAAACTGTTCACAGCCCTCTTGTTGGTGGAGATAATTTTGTATGTTGAAAGCTTATTTCGGGGGCGGCAGGGTAGCCTAGTGGTTATATTGTTGGACTAGTAACCGGAAGTTTGCAAGTTCAAACCCCTGAGCTGACATGGTACAAATATGTTGTTCTGCCCCTGAACAGGCAGTTAACCCGCTGTCATTGAAAATAAGAATTTGTTCTTAACTGACTTGCCTAGTTAAATAAAGGTAAAATAAATAAAAATCCTGCAATTCTACACATTTTGTCATGTCTAATGTGTATTCATGTGATATGTATAGGTCTCTAAGGTCTGCAATGACTAACATGTCAAGAGGAACTGATGATGCACTACCCAATTTCCAAATTGCACCTTGTGCATTCTACTATTACAACTTTCAAGAGTATGTTTAAAGCCGGACTGAGTTCCATAATTTATTTATTTTTGTTGGGGGGACCCCACGTCCTCCCTTTCCGATCCCTCGGGGGTGCGCCCCACAGTTTGGGAACCATTTCTCAATTCTCTCCTCTTACACTCACCTTCATCTTCTTTCTCAACCTCTTTTTTTCTCTCCTTTCTTCTCACCCTTTCTTCCTCTCTTTCTCTCCACATCTTTCTCACAGCCTTGCCCCACTTTCCTCTGTGTATTTGTATTTGACTACGGGTAAATGGTTTGACGTTTTGCCCGGGGGTTGGTTCTTCACTGTTACCCTTGCGTGCAGAGTGAGAGCAGTGAACCCAGAGTTCAGAGTTTAACCCAAACTAAAGGAATCTGTGAGAAGCACAGGAATAACACATGAATGTCACACACTCATCAGACACTCCTCTCTGAGCGGGCTTACACAATACACACTGCTTTACTGTAAATCAAACAAAAAAACTATTGTTGTGTGTATCTGTGTTTTGAATGTTACAGTATGTTGTGTTTTTTTGTTAGCAGACTTTTAAGGAACTACATGAAAACCATTATACCACTAATCTCAGTTGACAATGAGGCTGTGCCAAATCTGTCATGCTTCTAGTACATAGCCCCTGACTATGACCTTTTACAGTAGCAGATAGTCCTTAATTGTATTTATCTACAATAGTCTGCTCAACTGTCTTGTACTTCTAGCAGTGACTAAAGGCCAAATAAGGACAGCCGTGGTAAGATGAGGCGTACTTAACTCCACCGCCACACACTCTCTGTGACTCGCTGTGGTGGTGTTTTTCAAAAGTCACAGCTGAAATCGCCCATGATACCTGTTTCGTGCCCTTTTCTCCCCTCTGCCTTATTTATCTGTCCCTACATTCTCTCTCTCTCTCTCTCTCTCTCTCTCTCTCTCTCTCTCTCTCTCTCTCTCTCTCTCTCTCAGCCACTCACTGTCTTTCTCTCTCTCTCTCAGCCACTCACTGTCTTTCTCTCTCTCTCTCTCTCTCTCTCTCTCTCAGCCACTCACTGTCTTTCTCTCTCTCTCTCTCTCTCTCTCAGCCACTCACTGTCTTTCTCTCTCTCTCTCTCTCTCTCTCTCTCAGCCACTCACTGTCTTTCTCTCTCTCTCTCTCTCTCTCTCTCTCAGCCACTCACTGTCTTTCTCTCTCTCTCTCTCTCTCTCTCTCTCTCTCTCTCTCTCTCTCTCTCTCATCCACTCACTGTCTTTCTCTCTCTCTCTCTCTCTCTCAGCCACTCACTTTCTCTCTCTCTCTCTCTCTCTCTCTCTCTCAGCCACTCACTGTCTTTCTCTCTCTCTCTCTCTCTCTCTCTCTCTCTCTCTCTCTCTCTCTCTCTCTCTCTCTCAGCCACTCACTGTCTTTCTCTCTCTCTCTCTCTCTCTCTCTCTCAGCCACTCACTGTCTTTCTCTCTCTCTCTCTCTCTCTCTCTCTCTCTCTCTCAGCCACTCACTGTCTTTCTCTCTCTCTCTCTCTCTCTCTCTCTCTCTCTCTCTCTCTCAGCCACTCACTGTCTTTCTCCCTCTCCCTCTTACCCTGTCTATGCCCTTCTCTCCCGGTCTCATTCATTTCCCTTGCTCATTCACATAGAGATGCTTTTGATGCATCATTTCGACTCATGCATTCACACACAACCTCCTCAAAGAGGCCTTTCAGAAGACAAGTGGAAGTGGTGGATTTGGTGTCTGGTGGATTATGGCATTAATCATTATGATGTATTGATACATCTTTTTTTAAATTCAGATAGTTATAACATACTAACCTCTAATGAAGGACAACAGTGCTCTAGAAAAAAGTTCAGGTTTGAGTACGACCAGGAGTTTGTGTGTGAGTGACATGGTACGGCCCATTGTTCAATGCTGTCTCTGTACGCTATGTTGTTGTTTGCAAAATGAGACAACATTCTTTCCCTGGGACAGAAGTTGCTTGAGCTCAAGGGAGACCAATATTTTTTGGTCACAAACTCAAACGTTTTTCTAATCAGTCAACAGTCTTGAAATTCTATGGACGACTCTATTGACTTACTGTGTTCTTGAGTGATTTGACCTGTCCTCTTTGATACACTAGTGTATTCAATTTTCACAGCTATTGTGTCGAAGGACAGGTGATGCTGAGTTTCAAAGTATTTTCCAAACCCTAGCCCTCCTTCTCTCTCTCTTTCTTTCTCTCTCTCTCTCGCCCCTCTCTCCTACATTCTTTTCTCTTGCTCCTCTCTCTGTTAACCTTTTCTATCACTCATTCTGTCACTACCTCTGCCTTTCCTCATCACCTCTTTCCCCTTCCCTTCCCTCGTTCTGTAACTGTAGATGGAGTTATTAGTCAGACAGCGGGGATGACTGAACAGGTGTTTTCCAAATGGGCTTTGAGCCGCCACATCATAGTTCGGCGGGGGTGGGGATGTGTGCTTAGCCTCTGCGTGCCCTCTTCCTCTTCGGCTGAGCCATTTGGCGATGGGGGGAGGGGGGGGGACAGAGGTGTGAAGAACCGTAGTGTCTTTACTGGCTGCTGGTTGCCATTACTCACTGATGCACGGCACCGGTGTCTGCCGGTCAGGAGACAGAGTGCCGACACATTTAGAGCCGCAGAAATTACCCCCCGTTTCTCCACACTTTGCGCCCCCCACCTCCAACCTCCACCCTCCTTCCTCCTCTCCCCAGGCACCCGCCATGACATGTCTTTTAGCTGCTAGCCCCAGTGTGATTTGGCCCTATATATTCCCATTGAGAAAGAGCAGACTCGTCTGAGTGCCTCTAGATGGTGCTTTATGACACGGTGGTAATTGCAGCCTACTAAATCAAGCCGGTTAGTGCTGGATGCAGTAATGACGACGTGATGACAGAGAAGCTTCAGGTCCTAAATGTTACTGTAACTGTGCCAGCCTGGATTGAAATAAAATCTCATAGGGTGCAGCCACATGAATGAACGAAAGGTGCAGTAGTCTAACCAAGTTAGCTCCTACTGTACCTGCACCACGCCAAACAATTAGCTTCTAGCACTTGTGTATTCGCTTATGAAATGTCAAAAGAGGGCAAATGTATTTTGCTCATAAAATTCAACTGCCATATCTCCTTATTCTCTTAACCCTTTCTTTCTTTCTTTCTCTCTCTCCCTCAGCTGTCCAGAGAGGCCGCATGTCCAACTCCCAGTCTAGCCCGGGTCAGTACCTGACCAATGGCAGCGACCCTTACAATGGGCAGCCCTACCTATCAGGATTCATCTCTCTGCTGCTGCGCGCCGAGCCCTACCCCACATCCCGCTACGGGTCCCAGTGCATGCAGGGAAACAATTTGATGGGCATCGAGAACATCTGCGAGCTGGCCGCACGGCTGCTCTTCAGCGCTGTGGAGTGGGCCAAGAACATCCCCTTCTTCCCTGATCTTCAACTCATGGACCAGGTGAGGAGGACCACCCTGATTCCTGACTAGAAACTATGCCTGACTATAATCTTTTGTTATGCCTGACTAGAAAATAGAAATTATGAATGATTATAGAGATGTGGTGTGGTCACTTTATTTGGGTAGTCCCTTATGGATGAGCTGTAGATGCACACAGATATTGCCCTGAACAAATATGTCTGTCTGCATTTGGTACGTCATGTAAAGGTTCAATTGTGGGTTCAGCAGCCTTTAAGTTGGAGCATATCACTAACACTTGCCATACTCAATCATCTGCATAAGGAAGATAAACACTGTTATCCCTGTTTCCCAGAACCACCCTCTGTCTACTCTGAACTAACCAATTCTACCATCATTCCTCCCGTGCCCTAGGTGGCGCTCCTACGCATGTCATGGAGTGAGCTGTTTGTGCTGAACGCGGCCCAGTGCTCCATGCCGCTGCACGTGGCGCCCCTGCTGGCGGCGGCTGGCCTGCACGCATCGCCCATGTCTGCGGAGCGCGTGGTGGCGTTCATGGACCACATCCGGGTGTTCCAGGAGCAGGTAGAGAAACTGAAGGTTCTGCAGGTGGACACGGCTGAGTACTCCTGCCTCAAATCCATCGTGCTCTTCACTTCCGGTGAGTGGCGTTGACTTTAGTGGTTTCTATATGTTTTTGTTTATGTCTATCTGTAGGATAGTTTGTGTCGTATTTTGTGCCGAACTACACATATAGCTAATAGTGGTCACTCCAGATAAGTTAGTAGACGTATAGAGTCTGCAATACAGCATGTGGTTAACAACCAAGTGGTTAACAATGCCTTTGTAAACAATGTATCAATAATGTATGGATACCATACAAATATTATCCTGGATAGACTACTTATGAGATAAAGAAGCGTAGATATTGGTGAAATAGCAATATAAAAACAATAGTTTGCTTATTGCTTTGATACACCACTTTTGCCACTGTATGAGGCACAGTAGAAAGTTATGGTTATTCTACGCCACCCAGACTGCTGTCAGATCTGGGATTGAGATGTGTTTAGGATTCATTGTTTATGACCCAGGGGGTATGAGTGTGAGAGAACCCAACTCTGATGTCTTGCTTTTTGTTTCCTGTTGATCGCCCTTTTCCTTGTCTCCATCACACAGCTTGTCAGAATAACTATGCCCGCAGTCTTCCATTTGGATGGCTGAAGAACCCCTTCGCTCTCCTCATTTATTTCATCACCCTCCTCTCCTTCACGCTTCCATCTATTATTGAAACCAGTCAGGCAGCCCCTCCCCTTTCCTCCTCTCCAAACCCCAGCCCTCTCACCCCTGCCCCCACCACTGTGCTTGAATTATTCATGGTGGGTTGCAGCGACAAGAGGGATTCGCCACAGCCCAGGCCCTGACCTACATAACCCCTGTAGCCATGAGCATCCATGTGATCCGTCCCACAACTCCAGCCAACACACATGCACGTACACACAATGAGATAGACAGACCAGTCGTTGACCAGGCCCCCCCATTGAGACCTGCCTGCATGAGCTAACAAGGACAGACAAACTCTCAATACCCCTTCTCACCTCCGCCCACAGACATTCCACCCTATATCCCAGTTCCATCACCCCGAATCAAAGAGCGGCCATCTTACCACTGCCACCATCTTCATCTCCAGAGTGTGGCTGTGTGT
Source organism: Oncorhynchus kisutch (assembly GCF_002021735.2). Lineage (NCBI taxonomy): Eukaryota > Metazoa > Chordata > Actinopteri > Salmoniformes > Salmonidae > Oncorhynchus > Oncorhynchus kisutch. Next base: position 60,100,170 of record NC_034186.2, read on the forward strand.
GCTCAGGGAGCCAGACAAAGGGAAGTGGTGCCTGTAAAGGATGCCTGCGGTGGTGTCGGAGTTGCATGCGAGGGTTCAGTCACACAGACAGCCCTTGCTTTCTCAGCCACTGATTCCTCACACAGACCCTAAAATGGCAGATAGCTAAAAAACTACACACCTGCCCTCAAAGTGGGAAATGTGTCAGAATTTGCAGTTATACTCCCCCTGGGGGGGCCCTATGTGAGAAAAATGAGGCATATTAATCTTTTGTTATGCGGAACTGAAGCTCAGCAGGACCAAGATTGCGCAGGGGGCCGATTAAAGGGTACTGTGACAAAGGGACTAGCGTGCTGGGTGGTGGGTAAAAGATCCTGTCCCAGTGCTTCTGCTGCACACTAGAGTAAAGCACTTGGGAGAAAATTACCCTCACTGTTCGATGCAGCCTTTAAACAAGGTTCATACTGGGGACAGAAACACGGGCACAGTAGTACTGAATGTGCAGTACGGTACCGTGCAGTACAGCACAGCACCGTGCAGTACACTAAATGGGACTTTGTTTTGAGTTCACCCACCTCTGACCCCATAACCACCGAGCTCGAAGGGTGTGAAAGTATCACACACAGTCAACACACTCTCTGTGTGGTGTGAGACACCAGGGACTGGTGCTAGGGGAGGTGTGAGACTCACACCAGGGACTGGTGCTAGGGAAGGTGTGAGACTCACACCAGGGACTGGTGCTAGGGGAGGTTTGAGACTCACACCAGGGACTGGTGCTAGGGGAGGTGTGAGACTCACACCAGGGACTGGTGCTAGGGAAGGTGTGAGACTCACACCAGGGACTGGTGCTAGGGAAGGTGTGAGACTCACACCAGGGACTGGTGCTAGGAAAGGTGTGAGACTCACACCAGGGACCGCTGCTAGGGGAGGTGTGAGACCCACACCAGGGACCGGTGCTAGGGGAGGTGTGAGACTCAAACCAGGGACGGGTGCTAGGGGAGGTGTGAGACTCACACCAGGGACCGCTGCTAGGGGAGGTGTGAGACTCACACCAGGGACCGCTGCTAGGGGAGGTGTGAGACTCACACCAGGGACCGCTGCTAGAGGAGGTGTGAGAGCATGGACAAAACCTCGACCCACAACTGAAGGCAAATGGAATTGTATTCCACTACATTGAATGACATATTTACATAAGGATACTGACATTTCAGCTCTAATGTATGTACGTAGCTGGACACAATTTCACATTGCAATTCAGTGTTAGGTCAACTTATCAAAACCATAATGAACCAGAAACTCATCAACGCCTAATCTTCTCCTCCCCTTCTCAGATGCCATGGGCCTGTCGGATGTGGCCCACGTGGAGAGCATCCAGGAGAAGTCCCAGTGTGCCCTGGAGGAGTATGTGAGGAACCAGTACCCCAGCCAGCCCAACCGCTTCGGCCGCCTGCTCCTGCGGCTGCCCTCCCTCCGCATCGTCTCCTCGCCCGTCATCGAGCAACTCTTCTTTGTGCGCCTGGTGGGCAAGACGCCCATCGAGACGCTGCTGCGCGACATGCTCCTCTCCGGCTCCAGCTACAACTGGCCCTACATGCCCGTGCAGCGCGACCGCCCCATCTCCCTCCACTACAACGAGAACGGGCCCTGAGGAAGACGAGTCGCTGCGTATTCAGCTCTTCATCCAGCCTTCATCGACCATCCCTCAATCCCTCTGTTTATCTCCTCCATCATCCCCTGGAAGACCACCACCGTTCCAGCAAAAAGCAGACCGACCACCTGACTATCTCACCACACCCCTCCCCCATTCACCAATCCAGCCATTCACACGCCTCTTCTCCAGGGGACCACAGCCAATAGAGAGACTTGGTGGCTGCCATGGCCCCTCCTACTTCGCCAACGCCACGTTTGTGAGGTGGCACTAGACGGGCCGGCTGGCAGAAGGGTTTTTGCGCCGTTCTCCTGCAGCTCTGTAGGACTCACGCCGTTAAAGGCAATTTTGTCAGTCTTGGACTCGAAGCGGTTGCGGCTACTGGCGACGCAGTCATTCTATTGTTGGCACTGTGCTTGCATCTAAAGGAGACGTGTCCAAGAATCTCCACTGTCTGGCGATTTAGAGCAAGGCCTTTGCCGATAGAAATGCTTGACCGAGAGAGCCAGGCCAAAGGTTCTTCATCAACCAATAATTTTTTAATAAACCAGAAGCCATTAAAAAATGAATGCCAAATTTCCTTGGAATTTTCAGAAGAGATTTATTGTGCGTGTGTGTGTGTGTATTAGCACTGTTTATAATGAGAGAAATTCATGATTGTGTCCATATGTATGTCATTGACTCATAGACATCCGTGTTAAGGGGTATGTTGAGACTAGCTCAGGTTCAGGATGGGGAGACAGGACAGACATGACAGACAGGACAGGACCGACATGCCACTAGGAAACAGAGAATCACGCCTCACCCAGGGCAAAACACCTATCAACAGCCTGTATCAAAGTGGAACATGGATTTTAATTGTTTGGATTGTCTTTGTGGTAGTGGTGACAAAAATACCTTTTGTTTTGTCTATAATTTGATGTCAGAGGGTGTGGGAAGTTGCAAATAAAAAAATACAAATAGGCACTTGCAATGTGAAACTATCCAGAACCCACACTCGACCTACTCCCATCATAAACACAGCACTGATAGATTCTTCCTCAGCTGCCATTTTGAGGTCAAAAGTACAGGGCCACTAACTGGTAATGGTCAGTGTACTTCTGCCACTGTTTCAAAGCGGAATATCATAAAAGTATCCCTTCATAACATCTACATAATGCTGTCATAGAAATGACATAACACATGCCAGTTAATGCCAGTTAGTTTCATGTCACAATCATATTTGATGTTTTTGTGAAAAGTGTAAATTGTTATGGAGCCTGGATCAATACTCATTTGAAAACTCTAGTTGTACTTGCCTTAGAACAAGATTTTGTCACTGAGCATTTATTTTATGACTGTGCCATAATCTGAAGTTACCTGTTATGACAGGCAATATGTCCTCCACATGTCATTGTCATGTAGGGTAGAGACCACCTCAATTCAATTGTCATTCAAGCAGCATACTAGGACATTGTATCACTAACCTCCAAACCTCCATTAAAGTTACAATGGTCATCTACTGTGATGTAGCATAGATATTATTATGTGTTTGAGTTACCATCAATTGATGACGGCTGTAAGGCAACACTGATTGTTGGACGACCAGTCTGTTTTTTAACGTGGCACTGTGGTATCAGCAACAATTATTGGGATTTGAAAGCCATTGGGACCTTGGAGAGCAGGACTGTCTGTTGATGAATTAGTTCACAGAATATTTCTATAAGAGTATGTTTTTTTTCTCTCTATTTTTGTTTGGAAATTATGGATCCATTAATTGAAATAAACATGTTGTTCACAGTTATTTCTCCGTCTTGTGTTGCTATGATCTCAACCACTTGTAAGACCTATGCGAACCAGCAAACATCCTACTCTATGAATGTATTGCCTAATGCTGTTAAAACATGACTTACAGATGTCATAACCAGTCATAACCATGACTAACATTTTAGATGTTTAAGTAGACTATCAAAAGTATATTCACTTCAAACACCATGGCATATTCTGTCATTATGACTACAACATAATACAACTAAATTATATTTTTACCAAAGAACAGGCTGAAATCAGGTGATACACAAAGTCAATATGAATTCAAGTGGGCATTTTAGACCAAGCTTATGACAGATGGCTCAAGTCATATGGGTAATTCCATGTAGTGCAGTCCATTGGCCATGAGTAGTAGTCACTCAGTGTGGACAGTGTGTTTATCTCAAGTTGTTTGGATATGATGGGGTACAGAGGCATGAAACAAATCAATAGTCTTAACCAATCAGTGAGAAACAAAGTGGGGGACTCCCCAACTCTCACGGCAGGGTGCAGCCCAAATGTTGATACTCCCCTGCTGTTCGTGTGAGAGATAGAGTGTAAACAAACACTCTGACCTCTCACTTAATGATGTATGTGTGTGTTTGAGTCAGGGAGAAAAATAGAGAGAAAAAGAGAGAGAGAGAGAGAGAATCAAGAGAAAGTGCACACATGGTCTTTGACCCTTCAGTTCAAGGTGGTGTGTGTGTGTGTGTGTGTGTGTGTGTGTGTGTGTGTGTGTGTGTGTGTGCGTGTGCATGTGCATGTGTGAGTGGCTTGGTGGGTGGGTACTGTATGTGTAAACAACATCTGTGGTCCTTCACTCAGAGTGGCAGCTCTGTGTCAGCCTGATAAAGGTAAGAGAGAAGAGCTCACAGGTCCTCTGCCTCCCTAAAGATATGCTTTATATTCAGTCATTCTCCCCCGGCCCCCCTCCTCCCATCACACACCACTACCCCACACTGTAACCTTGTGCCCTTTACACCCCACCTCCCTCCCACCAACTGCCTTACAGCCTTCTCCCTCCACAGTCCCCTACCCTTCATAGCCTTGTTCTGTTCCCCTCCCCTCTCACACTATCCCAGAATGGTGCGTGTGGTGAGTAGGAGAGTGACTTATGCCTTCATTTCAGAGCTGTCACTCCTGGCCAAACACCATGACCCCTCAACCCCCATTTTGGAAGCACACTTTTTTTCCCCTCCCTTGGTATGAATATAAAAAACACATGTGGCCCAAAGGTGTGTGTGTGTGTGTGTGTGTGTGTGTGTGTGTGTGTGTGTGTGTGTGTGTGTGTGTGTGTGTGTGTGTGTGTGTGTGTGTGTGTGTGTGTGTGTGTGTGTGTGTGTGTGTGTGTGTGTGTGTGTGTGTGTGTGTGTATACACACTACTGGGGGGTAAGGGTAAATCAAACCCTGGCATGGCTGCTTTGAATGGCTTGAAAATCATTACTCTTGCCTTCCGTTTTGCACACCTACCTTTTCGCAGAGAACATTTCCACCTACACATACCATCAAAACATGACTACATAGACATTTGAATCAGTAGGTGGAGTCAAACATCAAATTTGAGGTTGTATAGTACTTCCCCATGTGTGAACATAGAAGTATTTCATTGAATAAACCAATATTGGAACAGCATTGCAAAAGACCTGCATGCATCTAAGCAATCTGGAGGTTAGGCCTCACCAATCAAGGCTCAAGTCAGAGGTTGGGATGATAAATACAATAACCCTGCCGATACGTCACTCGTAGCCTGACAGTAATTGTTCCAGGTCCCATCGCCTCCTAAAACACACAGGTACCTCTGGAGATGACACACACAGGCACCAGTCACATGCATTTAACCCAGACAACTCCTCAATCTGTATTGACAAACACTTCACATTTTGCAAAAGGTTCCGCAGATGAGTAATGCATGTGAGGAAAATCTGTAAAACAGGGCTGGGGGGGTTTGTATTTCAATTCATCCTGTGTAATTTATATTTCGGGGGAGGGGGATGGGGGAGGGATATGGGGGCTTGTGCTTGATAAACAGGCCAGAGGTTTTTAAACGTGAACGTCAGCCATTACAAGGACGGTCAAGCTGTCAGTCTCCGGGGGATATGGCAGCCCAGGCCGCCATCGGAAAAGATCGATAGGCGAGACATCAGATTGAATTGAGGTCACTCTTTGTCCCCTAAGAGGTCCCACTTACTAGCTCGCACGCAAAAGCTAGATGGGTTGAAGGGGGGGAGAGAGGGATGGAGGGAGGGAGGGGGATGGAGAGAGGGGGATTTTAGCTGGACAGTTGTATTGGCGACCCATGTCAGAGATACAGTGGGGCAAAAAAGTATTTAGTCAGCCACCAATTGTGCAAGTTCTCCCACTTAAAAAGATGAGAGAGGCCTGTAATTTTCATCATAGGTACACTTCAACTATGACAGACAAAATGAGAAGAAAAAAATCCAGAAAATCATATTGTAGGATTTTTAATAAATGTATTTGCAAATTATGGTGGAAAATAAGTATTTGGTCACCTACAAACAAGCAAGATTACTGGCTCTCACAGACCTGTAACTTCTTCTTTAAGAGGCTCCTCTGTCCTCCACTCGTTACCTGTATTAATGGCACCTGTTTGAACTTGTTATCAGTATAAAAGACACCTGCCCACAACCTCAAACAGTCATACTCCAAACTCCACTATGGCCAAGACCAAAGAGCTGTCAAAGGACACCAGAAACAAAATTGTAGACCTGCACCAGGCTGGGAAGACTGAATCTGCAATAGGTAAGCAGCTTGGTTTGAAGAAATCAACTGTGGGAGCAATTATTAGGAAATGGAAGACATACAAGACCACTGATAATCTCCCTCGATCTTGGGCTCCACGCAATATCTCACCCCGTGGGGTGAAAATGATCACAAGAACAGTGAGCAAAAATCCCAGAACCACACAGGGGGACCTAGTGAATGACGTGCAGAGAGCTGGGACCAAAGTAACAAAGCCTACCATCATTAACACACTACGCAGCCAGGGACTCAAATCCTGCAGTGCCAGACGTGTCCCCCTGCTTAAGCCAGTACATGTCCAGGCCCGTCTGAAGTTTGCTAGAGAGCATTTGGATGATCCAGAAGAAGATTGGGAGAATGTCATATGGTCAGATGAAACCAAAATATAACTTTTTGGTAAAAACTCAAGACTCAACTCGTCGTGTTTGGAGGACAAAGAATGCTGAGTTGCATCCAAAGAACACCATACCTACTGTGAAGCATGGGGGTGGAAACATCATGCTTTGGGGCTGTTTTTCTGCAAAGGGACCAGGACGACTGATCCGTGTAAAGGAAAGAATGAATGGGGCCATGTATCGTGAGATTTTGAGTGAAAACCTCCTTCCATCAGCAAGGGCATTGAAGATGAAACGTGGCTGGGTCTTTCAGCATGACAATGATCCCAAACACACCGCCCGGGCAATGAAGGAGTGGCTTTGTAAGATGCATTTCAAGGTCCTGGAGTGGCCTAGCCAGTCTCCAGATCTCAACCCCATAGAAAATCTTTGGAGGGAGTTGAAAGTCCGTGTTGCCCAGCAACAGCCCCAAAACATCACTGCTCTAGAGGAGGTCTGCATGGAGGAATGGGCCAAAATACCAGCAACAGTGTGTGAAAACCTTGTGAAGACTTACAGAAAACGTTTGACCTCTGTCATTGCCAACAAAGGGTATAAAACAAAGTATTGAGATAAACTTTTGTTATTGACCAAATACTTATTTTCCACCATATTTTGCAAATAAATTCATTCAAAATCCTACAATGTGATTTTCTGGATTTTTCTTTCTAATTTTGTCTGTCATATTTGAAGTGTACCTATGATGAAAATTACAGGCCTCTCTCATCTTTTTAAGTGGGAGAACTTGCACAATTGGTGGCTGACTAAATACTTTTTTGCCCCACTGTATATGGGTTTTGTCAGTAAAATGTTCTTTGGGAGTCTGAGCCAAGACATGGTTTTCATTATTGACACATTTTGTTCTATATATGGTCGATGCAAATTCAAATGTTTAATGTACACTATTAGTGGATTTGGCTATTTCAGCCACACCCATTGCTGACAGGTGTATAAAATCAAGCACACAGTCATGCGATCTCCATAGACAAACATTGGCAGAAGAATGGCCTTACAGTAGAGCTCAGTGACTTTCAAAGTGGCATCGTCATAGGATGCCACCTTTCCAACAAGTCAGTTTGTCAAATTTCAACTTTAAGTGTTGTTATTGTGAAGTGGAAATGTCTAGGAGCAGCAACATCTCAGCCGTGAAGTGGTAGGCCACACAAGTTCAGAGAACGGGACCGCCGAGTGCTAAAGCGCGTATCATGTAGAAATCGTCTGACCTCGGTTGCAACACTCACTACCGAGTTCCAAACTGCCACTGGAAGCAATGTCAGCACAAAAACTGTTTGTTGGGAGCTTCATGAAATAGATTTCCATGGCTCAAAAAGTCGCACACAAGCCTAAGATCACCATGCGCAATGCCAAGCGTCGGCTGGAGTGGTGTAAAGCTTTCCACCATTTGGCTCTGGAGCAGTGGAAACGCGTTCTCTGAACTGATGAATTACACTTCACCATTTGGCAGTCCGACGGACTAATCTGTGTTTGGCGGATGCCAGGAGGACACTACCTGCCCGAATGCATAGTGTCAACTGTAAAGTTTGGTGGAGGAATAATGGTCTGGGGCTGTTTTTCATGGTTCGGGCTATGCCCCTTAGTTCCAGTGAAGGGAAATCTTAACGCTACTGCAAACAATGACATTCTAGACAATTATATGCTTCCAACTTTGTGGCAACAGTTTGGAAAAGCCCTTTCCTGTTTCAGCATGACAATGCCCTCGTGCACAAAGTGAAGTCCATATAGAAACGGATTGTCGAGATCGGTTTGTGGTGAACCCCATCGAACATTTTTGGGATGAATTGGAACACCAACTGCGAGGATGGCCTAATTGCCCAACATCAGTGCCCGACCTCACTAATGCTCTTGTGGCTGAATGGAAGTCCCTGCAGCAATGTTCCAACATCTAGTGGAAAGCCCACCCAGAAGAGGGGGGACCAACTCCATATTAATGCCCATGATTTTGGAATGAGATGTTCGACAAGCAGGTGTACAGTTCTTTTGGACATGTTGTGTATGATAAGCAATTTGTGTTGCCTAGTTAGAAATGTTTGTGCATGATGGAACTAGATGGATTCATAAAGTGCTAGTAGGGACATAAGATTCAGAAGGAGACCCCCAAAATCATGACCAATAATGGCTCTGTCACTAAATTTAACAGTCAAGATGACCAATGCTTCTGAATTCCTTAATAAGTCTGATAGAATGATTGTGTCAGGCAACAATGTCAAGGTCATTCACATCCGTTTTATTTATACTGGGTTTTCGACAAAGTCAATTTATCACAGAATGCATGACAAAATATCCAGGCCTGGAACGCTTTATAAGTAAGCCCACTTGACACTTGATATGTAAAGCAATGCATCTTCGAAACGTATAATGAATGTGATATGGGAGTCAGTGTGTGTGGCTAAACAGTGGACTGTTTGTGAAGATGTCCCAAAAGCAATACCCCGTATTCCAGAATCAACAAACCCATTTGACATTCCCAGATCCCTTGAAATGGAAAGCTCATTTTTCCATAACAATCATCCCGGCCATGCAGCATCGGAAGGGAATTGGATCTGCGTCAAGGCAACCCTCTCTCCTCAGATCTCATCAAGGGTGTACAGAAGTCACCCCTCTCCCACGGAAATTGCTACGAAATTGCTACGAACAGAGAGAAATTGTCTGCATCATCGAGGTACGGATCCAAAATGGCATTGCCCCTCAGGAGGAGTGTGCATCCACTGTTCCTGCTATAAATCCTTAAAGAGAGCCCAACTCCAATATCTGGCAACAGCATCAATATTAATGTGGGAGAAAGTTCTTCCAAAGCCGGTTTAGCCACAGAACATTAATATTGATGGTGTTGTGCAGCATCCCCGTTGCTCAGTTGGAACTCTAAAATGGTAATGGCAAAAGGGCTGGGGTTATAGGCCAATCTCACTGCTGAATATGGACATGGAGATTGAGGTAGAAAGGGACAACGGTCCATTCCAATCACCAGGTCTTCTCCAACATTTTCACCATCACAATTCAAGATGGCGCCAATAGAGAGGGCAGCTTTGCTTCTAGTCCTTAGGAAACTGTGCAGTGTACATTCTTTTTATGTATTATTTATTACATTGTTAGCCCAGAAAACCCTTAAGTGATATTACATACAACTGGGGAGAACTATTGGATATCAGGGGTGGCAGGGTAGCCTAGTGGTTAGAGCGTTGGACTAGTAACCGGAAGGTTGCAAGTTCAAATCTCCGAGCTGACAAGGTGTCGTTCTGCCCCTAAACAGGCAGTTAACCCGCTGTTCCTAGGCCATCATTGAAAATAAGAATTTGTTCTTAACTGACTTGCCTAGTTAAATAAAGGTAAAAATTCAAAATCAGAGAGACGTCAACTTACCAGCCCTACGACCAGGAATATGACTTTCCCAAAGCGGTTCCTTTGTCTGCACCTCATAGGTCATTTGAACTGATTCCAGAGGCCGACCCAAAACAATGCCGCTGGAGGAGAGGGTGCGTCGGAGTCCATACAGCCAATAGGATTTTCAGTACATTGTGCCGACAGGAATAAACATCTCTCCGGAAAGAAGTGCGGGGGTGTATGATTAATGACTCATGGTGTAATTGGAACAACATACAGGACTCAAGTCCTTTTGTTCACCTGACCTAGAATTCCTCACTATCAAATTCTGACCGTATTATCTCCCAAAAGAACTCTCCTCAGTTATCGTCACAGCTGTGTATATCCCTCCGCAAGCAGATAACAAAACGGCCATCAAGGAACTTCACTGGACTTTATGCAAACTGGAAACCATATATCCTGAGGCTGCATTTATTGTAGCTGGGGATTTTAACGAAGCTAATTTGAGAACAAGGCTACCTAAATTCTCTCAGCATATCGATTGTTGTATACGAGCGAGTAACACGCTCAACCATTGCTACTCTAACTTCCGTGATGCATACAATGCCCTCCCCCACCCTCCATTTGGCAAATCTGACCATGATTCCATCTTGTTGCTCCCCTGATTTAGGCAGAAACTAAAACAGGAAGCGCCCGTGCTTAGGTCTATCCAACGCTGGTCTGACCAATTGGATTCCACACTTCAAGATTGCTTCGATCAAGTGGACTGGGATATGTTCCGGGTAGCCTCAGATAATAACATTGACGTATACGCTGACTCGGTGAGCGGGTTTATAAGGAAGTGTATCGGAGATGTTGTACCCACTGTGACTAAACCTTCCCTAACCAGAAACTGTGGATTGATGGCAGCATTCACGCAAAGCTGAAAGCACGTACCACCGCATTTAATCATGGCAAGGCGACTGGAAATATGACCGAACACAAACAGTGTAGGTGTTCCCTCCGTGAGGCAATCAAACAATCAAAAATTCAACAGCTCAAACACGAGATGTACAGTTGAAGTCGGAAATGTACATACATCTTAGTCAAATACATTTAAACTCTGTTTTTCACAATTCCTGACTTTTAATCCGAGTAAAATTCCCTGTCTTAGGTCAGTTAGGATCACCACTTTATTTAAAAAATGTGAAATTTCAGAATATTATAGTAGAGAGAATGATTTATTTCAGCTTTTATTTCTTCATCACATTCCCAATGGTTCAGAAGTTTACGTACACTCAATTAGTATTTGGTAGCATTGCCTTTAAATTGTTTAACTTGGGTCAAACTTTTCGGGTAGCCTTCCACAAGCTTCCCACAATAAGTTGGGTCAATTCCTCCTGACAGAGCTGGCCCATTCCTCCTGACAGAGCTGGTGTAACTGAGTCAGGTTTGTAGGCCTCTTTGCTCGAACACGCTTTTTCAGTTCTGCCCACAAATTTTCTATAGGATTGAGGTCAGGGCTTTGTGATGGCCACTCCAATACCTTAACTTTGTTGTCCTTAAGCCATTTCCCCACAACTTTGGAAATATGCTTGGGGTCATTGTCCATTTGGAAGACCCATTTGCAACCAAGCTTTAACTTCCTGACTGATGTCTTGAGATGTTGCTTCAATATATCCACATAATTTTCCTACCTCATGACGCCATCTATTTTGTGAAGTGCACCAGTCCCTCCTGCAGCAAAGCAACCCCATAACATGTTGCTGCCAATCCCGTGCATCACGGTTGGGATGGTGTTCTTCGGCTTGCAAGCCTCCCCCTTTTTCCTCCAAACATAACGAGTGTCATTATGGCTAAACAGTACTATTTTTGTTTAATCAGACCAAGGGACATTTCTCCAAGTACGATCTTTGTCCCCATGTGCAGTTGCAAAACGTAGTCTGGCTTTTTTATGGCTATTTTGGAGCAGTGGCTTCTTCCTTGCTGAGTGGCCTTTCAGGTTATGTTGAAATATAACTTGTTTTACTGGGGATATAGATACTTTTGTACCTGGTTCCTCCAGCATCTTTACAAGGTCCTTTGCTGTTGTTCTGGGATTGATTAGCACTTTTCGTACCAAAGTATGTTCATCTCTAGGAGACAGAACACATCTCCTTTCTGAGCAGTATGATGGCTACATGGTCCATTGGTGTTTACACAAAGCTCATCACTAAGTTAAGGACCCTGGGACTAAACACCTCCCTCTGCAACTGGTGCAGCTGGACTTACTGGTGGGCCGCCCCCAGGTGGTAAGGGTAGGCAACAACATGTCTGCCACACTGATCCTCAACACTGGGTCCCCTCAGGGGTGTGTACTTAGTCCCCTCCTGTACTCCCTGTTCACCCACGCCTCCAAATACGACACCAATGCCATCATTAATTTGCTGACGACACAACAGTGGTGGACCTGATCATAGACAATGATGAGATTGCCTGTAGGGAGGAGGACAGAGAACTGGCTTTGTCGTGCCAGGACAACAACCTCTCCCTCAATGTGAGCAAGACAAGGAGCTGATTGTGGACTACAGAAAAAGGCGGGCCGAACAGGCCCCCAATAACATCATCGGGGCTGTAGTGGAGCGGGTCGAGAGTTTCAAGTTCCTTGGTGTCCACATCACCAACAATCTATCATGGTCCAAACACACCAAGACAGTCGCGAAGAGGGCACAACAAAACCTTTTCCCCCTCAGGAGACTGAAAAGATTTGGCATGGGTCCCCCGATCCTCAAAAAGTTCTACAGCTGTGCCATCGAGAGCATCACCGCCTGGTATGGCAACTGCTCGGCATCTGACCGAGTGTAGTGCGAACAGCCAAGTACATCACTGGGGACAAGCTTCCTGCAATCCAGGACCTATATAATAGGCGGTGTCAGAGTAAAGCCTATAAAATGGTCAGGGACTCCAGTCACCCAAGTCAGAGACTTGTTTTCTCTGCTATCGCACAGCAAGCAGTACCGGAGTGCCAAGTCTAGGTGTCACGATCGTCTTAAGAACATTCGGACCAAAGCGCAGCGTGATATGGGTTCCACATATTTATTGAAGTGAAACGCACAAAACAATAATGAACAAATGAAACGTGATGTCAATGAAGTGCTCACAGGCAACTACACAAAAACAAGATCCCACAAAACACAGTGGGGAAATGGCTGCCTAAATATGATCCCCAATCAGAGACAACGAAAAACAGCTGCCTCTGATTGGGAACCATACCAGGCCAACATATAAATAAACAACCTAGATTACCCACCCTAGTCACACCCCGACCTAACCAAAATAAAGAATAAAAAGGCTCTCTATGGTCAGGACGTGACACTAGGACCAAAAGGCTCCTTATTAACAGCTTCTACCCCCAAGCTATAGGACTGCTGAACAATTAATCAAATGGCCACCTGACAAATGGCCCCACCCTCCATTTGTTTTGTACACTGCTGCTACTCGCTGTTTATTATCTATGCATGGTCACTTCACCCCTACCTACATGTACAAATGACCTCTAACCTGTACCCCCTGTGTATAGCCTTGTTATTGTGTTACTTTTTTTATTTTTATATTCATTTATTTGGTCAATATTTTTGTCTTAACTCTTCCTGAACTGCACTGTTGGTTAAGGGCTTGTAAGTAAGCATTTCACGATAAGGTCTACGCTTGTTGTATTCGGCACATGTGACAAATAACGTTTGATTTGATTTGATATCATGGCTGTGCCATTGCAGTCTCTTCTGTTGGAGCACAGATATGATTACACTGGGGCTGTTTCTGGGTCAGTAAGTTAAATATTTCAGATGGTTTATTTTCAGCCCATCTGTTTCCACTTTCTGTAAGTTCCCCTCAAGTGTGTGTTCACCAGTGCATCTTCCGCTCTCTCTTGTTCCCTATCTATCTCTTTCTATCATTCTCTCTCTCTTGTTCCCTCTCTCTTTCCATTGCTGTCTCGCTCACTCTCTCCCTCTCTCGGTCTCTCTACCCCTCTATCTTTCTTTCTCTTTATCTTATCTTTTTATTTAAAAAAAATGTTTTGCTCCCTCCATTTTTCCCTCTCTATCTCCTCTCTCTTTCCCTCTGTTTCTCTCTCATTGACTGCCATGTCTGCAGGCTCCATTTGACCCACTAAGTCATCTTCACATGGCCCCGAGGCATATCAATCGCTCATTGTGTGCAGAAGGGTCCCTCTGTAATTGGTTGTGAACTGAGTGTAAACATCCAACCACAGAAGAGCCACAGAGGTTGTGACATTGAATCCTTGGCTGCTGGGGTCAAATCAAACCATCACCCGCTATGCCCCTATCAGATCCATTTCAGGATTTGTCTTTGGAGTGGATAGTCAGTCAGTCATATAGTCTGTTTCGGTTCGCAGATCAACATTGTTTTACATTTTTCAGGAGAACACTTTATACCATATAGATTTTTTAACCACTCTTTGTGGAAAGGAAACATTCCATTCTATTGTACAGTAGACTAATTATGGTCCTCTGGTTCCAGTGCCCTCAAACCAGTGGCGATAGATCTGGAATATTAGATCACATGCATGTTGCATTGAGCGCACAGGATGCAGGGAGGGCAGGGTCATTGTTGCAGAGATGAGCGGCCATTGGACTGAAAACATGGTGCAAGTTTTCCCAGAAACATAAATAATTACAATGGGCCCAGAAGCAAATGTCCCATGATATATTTTGACCCATGCCACATATGTGGGATCAATGGAGAGCTCTGATGTTTTTTGCCCTCAGATGGTCTGTGGCATTGCAACTCATACATTCATCTTCTTTGTTTCCATGTCACTCTATAGAATGTATTACTGAAGGGGAGAACAGATTTGAAATAGTTTGTTATTTAACATTTGTTACAGTTGATGTCCTTATGGATCATTATGTTATCTGAAATTGAATAAAGACACTGCACTGTCATTTAAATAAAAGTTATAGAAAGAGATGCCAGATCAGGACAGGTAGTAAAACTAGCATAGTCATTTCCAGCATTGTGACTTGTCATACTTTATATGAAACATCAGGTGATACAAGAGCAGGGTGAGGGCCAAATCGCCAGCCACAGTGTTCCATTGTGTCTCTGCCAGGCTTTAACAGAGGCCCCATCCAACTTCTCACCTGCAGCATTGTCCACCGGGCAGCTCACTGTAGAGTAATTGGGAACAGGGATTCCAGGACGAGCTTTCTTTTTGTTCTTGTTGTGGGAATCACTGACCCGGATGTGTGATGTCACCCCCGTGGTAATTGGTGCTGGGTGATGCAGCTTTATGCTCCTGAGTGCTTCATCGAGTGTGATTAAAGAGTGAGACTTTTGTACGCTTGTGTGTGTGTGTGTGTGTGTGTGTGTGTGTGTGTGTGTGTGTGTGTGTGTGTGTGTGTGTGTGTGTGTGTGTGTGTGTGTGTGTGTGTGTGTGTGTGTGTGTGTGTGTGTGTGTGTGTGTGTGTGTGTGTATGTGTGTGTGTGCATGTGTATGTTGGTGAAATTAGTTTTTTTATGAGTGTATGAATTCTTCACAGGGGTCAGAATGAAAGCAATTCCATCAATGCTGTAAATGATGTGTTATTTGGCTTGGACACTGAACACACACACACACACACACACACACAAACTAAAAAGTGAGAAAGTTAGAAAGTGACTGTGAGAGTCACCCTCGAATCACCAGTATACACTGTTCCGGTATTTATGAGGAACGATAACAAAGCAACCACCACCGTTTTATTGCAAATAGATAAACAGAGTCCACAGCCTATCAAAGGGAATTGTGTATCAGTGACCGACCAGTTGCCTGGAGGTGAAACCCCATCCTAGGTCATGACTCATGATAGGGATGTTGACAGCGGTTCCCTCTCCACCACCTGTCAGCCTCCCCTGCACTGTCTGTGTGGCCAACGCCCAGCCAGGTCTCCATGGCAGCTGTCGCTATGGATGTTACCAGGAGATACCAACACCTGTCATTACCTCGGGGACAGCCTGACTCCCAGTTGTTGTTTTTATGAAGTCCAGAAAATTGCCGCATTTCCATGAAAGCCCAAATGTCTGCTGGTTGAAATGTATTCCTTTGTATTTCATCAATGGTGAGAGTCATTGGTTTGAGAGGTCTCATTCAGTATTGAAATGTATTGAAATGAGGACAAAAACTTAGGCACTGCAGGTCAATATACTGTAACTCTTGTCTTAGTTTTAGAACTTAATTTAGGATTAAATGTGGATGTTCTGATATGCAACCATACTGTAGATTTTTCATATCACATCCATAGAATTTTTATTATATACTCACAAACAAGCATCCCAACATGATAGACCTCATGGGCCAATGTTCAAACCTCCTCAATACTCAATAAAGACCTCAGTGTCCCTGTACGGAGACAGAACAACACAGCGGGGGCCCCGACCCACCCCTCCAGGGGCCACACAGTCACTTTTTCACTCGCAGTGTGTGATATCACAAGTAAACCTAAAGTGTTCTGTGAGGACTCTCAATGTGATGCGTGCTGGCCTGGATAACAGCAAGGGCAAGAAAGGTTTCCGTGACCTATGTCTGACATAACTTACTGACCTGAGACGACATATCCATATACAGTTAGGAAACAACAGAGGATCAATTGGAAATCCTCTTACCTCGGGTATTTTGTCTTTTCATTTACACAGACCTATGTCTTCATCATTTTGACAGATACATGTTCTGCAATTATATAAAATAAAGAGGTCACACTTTAAATTGAATAAGCCCTACACCAGATACAGCCAGTGGAATGACCTATGTAGTTACCCTGTAAAAGGTTAGCATTAAGTACATTCAATTATGCAGTGCCTCATCCATTACGCATGTAGTGCAAGGATGCTGACACAACACTACCGTTTAATTGGGATCCACTTAAGTGACTAAAAACAGGTGAGAAGAAGAAAAACAGAACATAACACCAGTAAAAGGGGAAATGATTGCGTCCCATTTGTACAAGTACACCAAGCTTCTGTTATTTTCCTTCCCACATCCATCCTCTGGGATATGAATAAATTATCAGAGGAAACGTAGGAAATGTCTTTATTTCATCCACCCGTTAAATTAAATACTCAGCTATTCTCAAACAATGGGGTATTGTAAATTCTACAAGAAGCTCGACTGTGTCCAAGCCAGAGTCAATTCCATTTGCGGACAATAGTGCTTACCTTTACAGAGCAAATGCTAATTCACAGAAATCAATTTCCGCTAGTATTTAGGATTTTTTTGGGCAATGAATAATATATGTTGATAAATATGTATTAATTCCAAACACAGATCACTGCATTTATATTACGACATAAATGGTTGCATAATATATTGCTGTGTATTTCAGGATTTGGAATATTGTATATCTGCTTCATGCATCTGTGACAATAACTCAACGCACAGTCTATACCACTCAAACTGTAATCCTATGAGTCTGTGGCCTTGTCAAAACATTTAACAACAGACTGAATTTCCACCACAGTGCATCCTGGTGGCGTTTAGATTTCAAAGTCGCCATAAAGGGATTGGATGAAAATAAACAAAAGGAAAAGTCCCATTTGTGGTGAAGGGGCGGGGCTACGCGACGGGGGTCCTGTACGTGGAACCCTGGTGCTTTTGTGTCTGACATGTTGACAGCGCAACCCCAGACCAGACCCGACGAGGGGGGTTGGGGGGGGGGTTGTGATCCGAAATCCTCCTGTTTACCGTCCTTCCTCACCCCGAAGCTCCCTCTTGCCCCACTTCGTACAGTGGGAATTTCCATTGGGACCTCATTGGAACACCAAATACCCCTCAGAAAAGTCAGATAACATGAAAAACAGCGCCCCTTCTGCAACATTTAACCGTTTCCCCCTACAGCTCTCTCTTTCCCCTCCCTTATGACATTTGTAGATGAATGCCAAACTGGGACAGGGTTGGTATGCTCTGTGCTGACCTGTCCATGACCCCGCGGTGCATTCTGCCATGTCCCCATGGGCGTGTCACAGTGGGATGGTTAAAGGGCTAGCTGCCGAGGATGTGTCTGGTCGAGTGTTAGCTGTTGTTAGCGTGCCCTTGTGTTTGTGTGTGCTTGCGTGTGTGTGACACACAAACGCTGTGCATGATGCTTTTGCATGTCTGCTTGTACACGCACACCTCTGCGTACCAGAGAGCATGTGCCTGTGAAAATGGCACGCAGGGTCAACCTGTGTGTCAGGGATCGAAAGTGTGTGTGTGAGTGTCACATTATTACGTTGCTGTGTGTGTATGTGTGTGCGGGCGTGCATGAATGAGGATGTGTCTGTGCGTATGTTTCCATACCCAGTACCGGATGAATGAGGATTATGTGTGTATTACGTACCAATGTGTATGTGCGCATGCTAGCGACTGTGTATGTGTGTGTGTGTCCCAGCGGTGGCTGCCCTCGCTTGTAGCTCCCAGGGAGATCTGTGACGGATGCTCCTCAAGTTGAGGGTTCATCCCCAGTTCAGTGATAGGTTCAACTGGCGGTCAGCAAGCTGCTACCAGGGCACTCTCTCACTTGCTCGCCCCCCCCCCCCCCTCAGTTTGTCTCATTCTCCCTTTCCTTTCTCCATCTCTTTTTTGACTGCGTTAAGCAATCAGCCAGCACTCTCTCCAAAGAAGTGTATTAAAAACGAGAGCTTGAAAACAAGTGTTATTTTTACTGCCGTAGCCAACACAACGGCCATATTGGTCCCTCTATGCATGCTCGATCGAGGGAGATATGCGCTGTATGTGTTTGGCTAAGTGTTTGAGTGCATGTGTGTCTGTGTGTGTAAATGTTTTTGCCTGTTTACCGTTTTACTATACACAAAGTAAAGTGGTTGTAGTTGAGATTTCATCTGTTTTAACAAAATATGTGTTCCTTTTTTATTTTTCACAGGGGAGATTGTGATGAAGGTTGTACTGTACATGTGTATGACCTGAGACAAGACAGTAACTACTAACAATTGGATACCATGAAATTGGGGTAAAAAAAAATTTAAAAACATGGTCGCAAAATGTAATCAGAAACCCTTTTTCTTTCGCTGTGGGTAAAATATGTGATCTATTTTCGGAGCTGATTTAAAAAAAGCAATGTGTTGATAAGATTAACCATGTGTTGATCTGTGGGCAGTTCCAGGGAGTTCAGCACCACTGTGACACAACAACCCAGTGAAAAACAAGCCCAAAGCCCATGTAGGCTAAACCAGACCACTATTACAGTGTGCCCTCTGCAGTCAGTGGCTGAACATATGCCAGTCGTTGCCATTACGCATGCCGGTGTGCTCACATTATTGTCATTCCGTTGTTGCATTGCTCATTGTGGTCAAAGATCATTGATCGTATACATGGCTATTTGTATTTGCACTAGATTAGAACTGAAGTTTGAAGATATTTTGCTTTGACTGCAAGTGCATAAAATACATGGTGCTGGTAGCATACACAGTTATTTAGTCTTAGCTTAAGTGTAGCTTAAGTCTAGCTTCAATTTATCAGGAGAATAATACAAAGTGTAACACCAATAACAGTGGGGTGGCAGGTAGACTAGTGGTTAGAGTGTTGGGACAGTAAACGAAAGGTTGCTGGATCGAATCCCTGAGCTGACAAGAGAAAAATCTGAACAAGGCAGTTAACCCACTGTTCCCCAGTAGGCTGTCATTGTAAACAATCAATTGTTTTTAACTGAATTGCCTAGTTAAATTAAACAGTAACACAACCCATAATGATACATTATTAATGATACATTAACAAGCAGTAGTAGAACTAGCACACTATAATGATTTATTGGTAGTTTGACAGTTGCAGTCAAATATTAATATATTTGTATCATTCTAGTCTTTGAATATATTTGTACATTGTAGCAGCAGCATTAAAACTAGCAAGCTAGCAGGATTAGCTGCTAATGCTAGCTCATCAGTTGTAGACTTGGATCTCCCTCCCTCTGGTCTACTATAATGTAGCACAGTTTGTTAAGCCAGCCCATTGGCCAAGTTCCAAAAGGAGTAGTGCCAGATTGGAGGGGTGAATGGCAGAACAAGAGAATTACTAGTTAATTCAGCCATAACGGGTCCCAAGCATCATAGCAAAGCAAACTGGCTTTGTTAGAACAATGTTGGACTGACAATAGATAATATATTTGTTTAGTAGAGCATAGCTCTATGACTACAAGACAGTTACTAGTTGATATGCAACACAGAAGACAAGGCTCAGCAAATGTGTCTGATGTGATGAAACCGCCCTATCTGAATACCAGGTTTGCTAGCGCTGCTGTTTAGTCCACCTCAATATTGTATTGCTGAGTTTCATTTTGCATGAGAAATCGAAGCTGCCCGTTCTTTATGGAAGCCACCCGACCTTTGTCAACCCAACGAATTAGCTAGAAGCATATCAGCTGCGCTCGCCCATTTTCCTGACTGTCCTATTAACTGAGTGAAGCAAGGCATGGGTCACACTTAAGTAACCTTTTCTTGTAATTGGGTTCAAGGTTAAATGACCTCAGAGCAGGGAGGTCCGGGGTTAAGGTCGCCGTGTCAGGCTGAAGGGGCTGCATTTAATCACAGATGGGAGAAGAAATCAAGGTCCAGGCTTAAGCTGTCTGGGTAGGCCGGGACCCCGGTCAAACAGTGGGGTGGGGGGGTCGAAGGGCCGGTTGCTAGGCGACTCATATTCAAGCCAAGGTCTTCAAAGCTTTTAACCTTAGCGCAAATCGATATGGACAGCAATTCGGCTAATATTCATCTTGCAGATGGGAAAATTAGGCAAGAGTTGGGTCAGAGGAGCGCTGTTGGCATTGCAACAGCACTGTAAGGGCTCCACTAATTGAAATGTATGCAGAGGGAGAAAAAGAACGACAGAAAGATGAATGAATAATGGCTGTGACAGCTTTTCAGTGAAGTGGCTCTATGTCTCTCTCTATCAATCTCCCTCCCTCCCTCCCTCCCTCCCTCCCTCCCTCCCTCCCTCCCTCCCTCCCTCCCTCCCTCCCTCCCTCCCTCCCTCCCTCCCTCCCTCCCTTTGTCTCTCATAGCCAGTGGGAGATGGACAACCAGGAGTGGAAGGGTTCAGCTAGCATGACCCATAGACCTGTCCATTGCCAAGGGTGAGGAAATAGCCCAGATTAAAGAGCTTGTAAATAATGGCCCATAAACATCTGCCTCTTAGGACCCTCCATCCATCTCTGTCTCCATCTGCTACTACCGCTTTTGATTCCCTCATTGTGCAGCCTTCACGGGCAAATGCAATTCCCAGTACAAAGTTATTCATATTCCAAGACAAACAAGCATGTGCTTGACCCCCGGTCGACGGTCGTGTACAGTTCAGAACTCAAACGTTCACAGTCTGGTCCAAGGACAACAATGGAGCACATTTAGCTTTGTTTTATTTCATTGGGCATGCCCCTTTCTGAACTATATATGTAGCTTTGTTAACTTAGCACAGTGACATGCTTGGATATGTCTACGGTTTACCTTCCGTTATAGCCCTGTTTCGATAAGACGCTAGTGACTGTCCTATCCTCCCTTTTCCAGGCCGCTCCCTGGCTCCCTCTCGGTATTAACCTTCATTAGCCCCCCCTAATTAGTGATTAGGCCTCATTAATGGTGAGCTGCTGACATCTGCTCGGGGTTCTGTCCACTTGCGCTCCTCTCTCCTCCCATAGTGACGCAATACAGAGCAGCGTAAACCAACCAAACGACCCCTGGCACCAGCGCTGGCCACCTCATTTGTGGCGAAACTGCAGGTGGTGAATTAAGGTAAACAAAAGGGCAATCATGGATAGACTGACACTGAGCAACACTCGCCAACAAGTTGCATGTACAATCCTGTGATTTGGTTTAGTTTAAGATTGCCGAATGTTTCTTTATCAATTCTTAGATATATTTTGGAATATGAAGCACCATCTTGTTTTATTTAAACTTTAACCAGGAAGAAACCCATTGAGACACAGTTTTGCTCAGGAGACCTGGCCAAGAAAGCAGCAGCAGTCAATACAACATGACAACATTTAAAACATACAATACAAACAGCACAACTGCACATCATTAAGAGCTGATCCGGCCTAAAGGAAACAATTACATTCCTCCTAAACAGAGTTTTGGGACAGAGTTTTAAACTCACTAAGGGGCACTAGTACATCTAGGTGAAGCGTATTTTGCAGACTGTTCCATTCCTCCGGTGCACAATAGGAAAAGGCAGACTTGCCTACCTCGGTAACGGCCCTGGGGACTATCAATCACCTAGTAGAAAGCGTCCGGTAACTGCTAGTGGTGAAGAAGAGCAGGGTACCAAGATAGGGTTTTGTAGATGAACACATACAAATGTAGCTGTCCGCGCATGTAAAGTGAGGTCCAGCCCACCATTTGATACAAGGTGCAATGGTGGGTGAGCGACTTGGCATTTGTAAAAAAAAAAAAAAAAACAGAGTCCAGTCTCTTTTACACAGAAGAGACTGCATGCCCCGTAGCACTCACTTCTGTCATCATTAAGTACTTTGAGAGGCTAGTTAAGGATTATATCACCTCCACCTCCACCTTACCCGACACCCTAGACCCACTACAATTTGCATACCGCCCCAACAAATCCATGGAGGACGTCAACAAAATGAAGGAGCTGATCGTGGACTTCAGAAGACAGCAGAGAGAGTATGTAACCCATCCACATCGACAGGGCCACAGTGGAGAGGGTGAAAAGCTTCAAGTTCCTCAACTGACAACCTGAAATGGTCCGTCCAAACAGACAGTGTGGTGAAGAAGGCGCAACAGTGCTTCTTCAACCTCAGGAAGCTAAAGAAATTAGTCTTGGCCCCTGAGACCCTCACAAACTTCTAAAGACGCATAATTGACAGCATCCTGTTGGGCTGTATCCCAGCCTGGTACTGTATGTCAATTGCACCTTCCACAACAACAGGGCTCTCCAGAGGGTGGTGCAGTCTGCCCAATGCATCACAAGGGGCACACTGCATGCCCCCCAGGACATCTACAGGACCTGGTGTCACATGAAGGCGAAGTAGATCATCAAGGACCTCAGTCACCCGAGCCATGACTTGTTCAGCCCTCTACCATCTAGAAGGCAGAGACAGTACAGGTGCATCAAAGCTGGGACCGAGAAACTGAAATACAGCTTTTTTCTCGAGGTCATCAGACTGTTAAATAGTCACCACTAGCCGGACTCTGCCCATTACCCTGCCCTGAATTTTGTCACTTTTATTAGTCGGCTACCCTGCACCTTAGAGACTGCTGCCCTATGTACATAGTCATTGAACACTGGTCACTAAAAACGTTTACATACTGTTTAACCCACTTCATATGACCATCCTACCGATCCTCGACTTCGGGGATGTCATTTACAAAACAGCCTCCAACACTCTACTCAACAAATTGGATGCAGTTTATCACAGTGCCATCCGGTTTGTCACCAAAGCCCCATATACTACCCACCACTGCGACCTGTATGCTCTTGTTGGCTGGCTCTCACTTCATACTCGTTGCCAAACCCACTGGCTCCAGGTCATCTACAAATCTCTGCTAGGTAAAGCCCCGCCTTATCTCAGCGCACTGGTCACCATAGCAGCACCCACCCGTAGCGCTCGCTCCAACAGGTATATCTCACTGGTCACCCCAAAAGCCAATTCTTCCTTTGGCCGCCTCTCCTTACAGTTCTCTGCTGCCAATGAGTGGAACGAACTGCAAAAATCTCTGAAGCTGGAGACTCTTACCTCCCTCTCTAGCTTTAAGCACCAACTGTCAGAGCAGCTCACAGATCACTGCACCTGTACATAGCTCATCTATAAATAGACCATCCAATCTACCTCATCGCTATACTGCATTTATTTATTTATCTTGCACCTTTGCACCCCAGGATCTCAACTTGCACATTCATCCTCTGCACATCCTACCATTCCAGTGTTTAATTGCTATATTGTAATTACTTTGCCACCATGGCCTATTTATTGCCTTACCTCTCTTATCCTACCTCATTTGCACGTGCTGTATATAGGTTTTCCTACTGTATTATTGATTGTATGTTATTGATTGTATGTATGTTCATCTTTATTTAACCAGGTAGGCTAGTTGAGAACAAGTTCTCATTTGCAACTGCGACCTGGCCAAGATAAAGCAAAGCAGTTCGACACATACAACAACACAGAGTTACACAGAGTTACACAGAGTTACTGCTTTATCTTGGCCAGGCCGCAGTTGCAAATGAGAACTTGTTCTCAACTAGCCTACCTGGTTAAATAAAGGTGAAATATATATATATATTTTAAATATGCATATACTGTATTTCAGTCACCCTATAGTCAAGGCTCATCCTATATAACTACTGCTGTAAACATATTTTCTATTCATATACTGTCCATACACAGGGCTCCTGAGAGGTGCAGCAGTCTAAGGCACTGCATCTCAGTGCAAGGGCATCACCACAGTCCCTGGTTCAAATCCAGGCACATCCAGCCGTGATTGGGAGTCCCATAGGGCGGCGCACAATCGGCCCAGCGTAGTCCGAGTTTGGCTGGGGTAGGCCGTCATTGTAAATAAGAATTTGTTCTTAACTGACTTGCATAAAATAAAAACATTAAAAAAATACACACAAACACATCACGCCCCCATTCTCATCGACGGAGCAGGTTGAGAGCTTCAAGTTCCTTTCGTCCACATCAACAACAAACTAACATGGTCCAAGCACACCAAGACAGTTGTGAAGAGGGCACGTCAAAATCTATTCACCCTCGGGAGACTGAAAACATTTGGCATTGGTCCTCAGATCCTCAAAAGATATTACAGCTGCACCATCGAGAGCATCACTGCCTGGTATGGTAACTGCCTGGTATGGCGACTGCGTACCGGCCAGTACATCACATGGGCCAAGCTTCCTGCCATCCAGGACCTCTATACCAGGCGGTGTCAGAGGAAGGCCCTAAAAATCATCAACAACTCCAGCCACCCTAGTTATCGACTGTTCTCTCTGCTACCGCATGGCAAGCGGTACCGGAGAGCCAAGTCTAGGTCCAAGAGGCTTCTACCCCCCAAGCCATAAGATTCCTGAACAACTAATCAAATGGCTACCAGACTATTTGCACTCCCCCCCCCCTCCCCACGCTGCTACTACTCTCTGTTATTATCTATGCATAGCCACTTTAACAACCCTACCTGCATGTACATAATTATCTCAATTACCTCGACACTGGTGCCCCCGCACATTGACATACTGACTCTGTTCCGGTACCCCCCGTATTGTTATTTACTGCTGCTCTTTAATTATTTGTTTTTCTTATTTTAGGTATTTTCTTAAAACTGCATCGTTGGTTAAGGGCTTGTAAGTAAGCATATCACTGTAAGGTCTACACCTGTTGCATTCGGCGCATGTGATAAATAAAACTCATTCAAGGGTTTTTCTTTATTTTTACTATTTTCTACATTGTAGAATTACAGTGAAGACATCAAAACAATTAAATAACACATATGGAATCATGTATTAACCCCAAAAAAGTGTTAAACAAATCCAAATATTTTTTCTGTTTGAGATTCTTCAAACTAGCCACCCTTTGCCTTAATGACAGTTTTGCACACTCCTAGCATTCTCTCAAAAGGCTTCACCTGGAATGCTTTTCCAGCAGTCTCAAAGGAGTTCCCACATATGCTGCTTTTTCCAGCAGTCTCAAAGGAGTTCCCACTTGTTGGCTGCTTTTCCTTCACTCTGCAGTCCAACTCATCCCAAACCATCTCAATTGGGTTGAGGTCGAGTGAATGTGGAGGCCACGTCATCTGATGCAGCACTCCATCACTCTTCTTCTTGGTAAAATAGCCCTTACACAGCCTGGAGGTGTGTTTTGGGACATTGTCCTGTTGAAAAACAAATGATAGTCCCACTAAGCGCAAACCAGATGGGATGGCGTATCGCTGCAGAATGCTGTGGTACCCATGCTGTTTAAGTGTGCCTTGAATTCTAAATAAATCACAGACAGTGTCACCAGCAAAGCACCCCCACACCATCACACTTCCTCCTCCGTGCTTCACAGTGGGAACCACACATGCAGAGATCATCCGTTCGCCTTCTCTGCGTCTCACAAAGACACAGTGGTTGGAACCAAAAATCAACCATCTCGAATTTGGACTCATCAGACCAAAGGACATATTTCCATCGGACTAATGTCCATTGCTCGTGTTTCTTGGCCCAAGAAAGTTTCTTATTATTATTGGTGTCCTTTAGTAGTGGTTTCTTTGCAGCCTGATTTATGCAGTCTCCTCTGAACAGTTGATGTTGAGATGTGTCTGTTACTTGAACTCTGTGAAGTATTTTTTTTAGCTTTTCTGAGGCTAGTAACTCTCATGAACTCATCCACTGCAGCAGAGGTAACTCTGGGTCTTCCTTTCCAGTGGCGGTCTTCGTGAGATCCAGTTTCATCATAGCGCTTTATGTTTTTTTTGCGATCGCACTTGAAGAAACTTTCAAAGTTCTTGAAATGTTCTGTATTGACTGACCTTCATGTCTTAAATGAATGATGGACTGTCATTTCTCTTTGCTTATTTGAGCTGTTCTTGCCATAATATGGACTTGGTCTTTTACCAAATAGGGCTATCTTCTGTATAACCACCCCTACCTCGGCACAACACAACTGACTGACTCAAACGCATAGAGAAGGATCTTTCCACAAATTAACTTTTAACAAGGCACACCTGTTTAGTGAAATCCATTCCAGGTGACTACCTAATGAAGCTGGTTTAGAGGAAAAAGAAAATCCCTTGAATGAGTAACTGTGTCCAAACTTTTGACCTCTACTGTATGACTTAGATGAAGATCTAAGTGGCAAGAAACAGTGGCAAGAAAGGGTATGTGAACCTTTTGGAATTACCTGTATTTCGGCATAAATTGGTCATCAAATTTGATCTAATCTTCATCTAAGTCACAATAATAGACAAACATAGTGTGCTTAAACTAATAACACACAAATTATTGTATTTTTCTAGTCTATATTGAATACATAATTTAAACATTCACAGTGTAGGTTGGAAAAAGTATGTGAACCCCTAGGCTAATGACTTCTCCAAGGAGAAGGAGTCAGCTAACCTGGAGTCCAATCAATGAGGTGAGATTGGAGATGTTGGTTAGAGCTGCCTTGCCCTATAAAAAACACTCACATAATTTGAGTTTGCTATTCACAAGAAGCATTGCCTGATGTGAACCATGCCTCGAACAAAAGAGATCTCAGTAGACCTAAGATTAAGATTGACTTACATAAAGCTGGAAAGGGTTACAAAGGTATCTCTAAAGGCCTTGATGTTCATCAGTTCACGGAAAGACAAATTGTCTAAAAATTGAGAAAGTTCAGCACTGTTGCCATTCTGCAAAGATGATTGAAAGAGCAAAGCGCAGAACGCTCAATGAGGTTAAGAAGGATCCTAGAGTGTCAGCTAAAGACTTTCAGAAATCTCTGGAACATGCTAACATCTCTGTTGATGAATCTTTGATACGTAAAACACTAAACAAGAATGGTGTTAATGGGAGGACACCACAGAAGAAGCCACTGCTGTCCAAAAAAAAGCATTGCTGCACATCTGAAGTTTGCAAAAGAGCAGCTGGATGTTCCACAGAGCTACTGGCAAAATATTCTGTGGACAGATGAAACTACAGTTGAGTTGTTTTGAAGGAACACACAACACTATGTGTGGAGAAAAAAGGCACAGCACACCAACATCAAAACCTCATCCCAACTGTAAATGATAGTGGAGGGAGCATCATGGTTTGGGGATGCTTTGCTGCCTCAGGGTCTGGACAGCCTTCTATCATTGACAGAAAAATGTATTCCCAAGTTTATCAAGACATTTTGCAGGAGAATGTTAGGCTACTTGTCCACTAATTGAAGCTCAACAGAAGTTGGGTGATGCAACAGGACAACGAGCCAAAACACAGAAGTAAATCAACAGCAGAAGAAAACACACCTTCTGGAGTGGCCCAGAGTCCTGACCTCAACCCGATTGAGATGCTGTGGTATGACCTCAAAAGAACAGTTCACACCAGACATCCCAAGAATATTGCTGAACTGAAACAGTTTTGTAAAGAGGAATGGTCCAAAATTCCTCCTCACCATTGTGCAGGTCTGATCTGCAACTACAGAAAACGTTTGGTTGAGGTTATTCAATCTACAGTTGAAGTTGGAAGTTTACATACACCTTAGCCAAATACATTTAAACTCCGTTTTCACAATTCCTGAAATTTAATCCTAGTAAAAATCCCCTGTCTTAGGTAAGTTAGGATCACCACTTTATTTTAAGAATGTGAAGTGTCAGAATAATAGTAGAGAGAATTATTTATTTCAGCTTTTGTTTCTTTCATCACATTCCCAGTGGGTCAGAATTTTACATACACTCAATTAGTATTTGGTAGCATTGCCTTTAAATTGTTTAACTTGCATCAAACTTTTCTGGTAGCCTTCCACAAGCGTCCCACAATAAGTTGGGTCCATTTCTCCTGACAGAGCTGGTGTAACTGAGACAGGTTTGTAGGCCTCCTTGCTCGAACACTCTTTTTCAGTTCTGCCAACAAATTTTCCATAGGATTGAGGTCAGGGCTTTGTGATTGCCACTCGAACACCTTGACTGTTTGCCACAACTTTGGAAGTATGCTTGGGGTCATTGTCCATTTGGAAGACCCATTTGCTTCCTGACTGATGTCTTGAAATGTTTCTTCAACATATCCACATAATTTTCCTCCCTCATGACGCCATCTATTTTGTGAAGTGCACCAGTCCCTCCTGCAGCAAAGCACCACCACAACATGATGCTGCCAACCCCGTGCTTCACGGTTGGGATGGTGTTCTTCGGCTTGCAAGCCTCCCCTTTTTCCTCCAAACATAATGAGGGTCATTATGGCCAAACAGTTCTATTTTTGTTTCATCAGACCAGAGGACATTTCTCCAAAAAGTACAATCTTTGTCCCTATGTGAAGTTGCAAACCATAGTCTGGCATTTTTATGGAGGTTTTGGAGCAGTGGCTTCTTCCTTGCTGAGCGGCCTTTCAGGTTATGTCGATATAGGACTTGTTTTACTGTGGATATAGATACTTTTGTACCCGTTTCCTCCATCCTTTTCACAAGGGACTTTGCTGTTGTTCTGGGATTGATTTGCACTTTTCGCATCAAAGTACGTTCATCTCTAGGAGACAGAACGTGTCTCCTTTCTGAGCGGTATGACGGCTGCGTGGTCCCATGGTGTTTATACTTGCGTACTATTGTTTGTATAGGTGAATGTGGTACCTTCAGGCGTTTGGAAATTGCACCCAAGGATGAACCAGACTTGTGAAGGTCCACAATTTTTTTTCGGAGGTCTTCGCTGATTTCTTTTGATTTTCCCATGATGTCAAGCAAAGAGGCATTGAGTTTGAAAGTAGGCCTTGAAATACATCCCACAGGTACACCTTCAATTGACTCAAATTATGTCAATTAGCCTATCAGAAGCTTCTAAAGCCATGACGTCATTTTCTGGAATTTTCTGCAATTTTCCAAGCTGTTTAAAGGCACAGTCAATTTAGTGTATGTAAACTTCTGACCCACTGCAATTGTGATACAGTGAATGATAAGTGAAATAATCTGTCTGTAAACAATTGTTGGAGAAATTACTTATGTCATGCGCAAAGTAGATGTCCTAACCGACTTGCCAAAACTATAGTTTCTCAACAAGAAATTTGTTAAGTGTTAGAAAAACAAGTTTTTTTCTCCGACTTCAACTGTATATATAGTTAAATAAAAATAAATACAAATATATATTCGGGCTCTGACATTGCTCTTTCTGATTTTTCTCAATTTCTATTTTAATGTTAATGTTTTGGATGTTTGTGTATTATTAGCTATACTACACTGTTGGATCTATAAACATAAGCATTTCGCTGCAGCGAAGTCACCATATTCAATTACAGGTTTGAAGTGTCTTGAACAAAAAAGTGTCTTCTTTCTATTCTCAAACAGGAAGCAAGCCTTGTCACAAAAATAAAAACCCAATTTCAGTTTAAGCTTATCTACTAATTATCTAGTTTATCTACTTGAACTTTGTAGGACAGCTTATTGTCCAACCAAAGACCAAGGTATTTGTAGAATGACACCTTTTCAATGGGTGTGCCCCCAGATGTCAATATACTAACCATCTCTGGCTGAGAGCGAGCTCTGGTGATGGTTATGAATTTAGTTTTTTGAGCAGTCTAGATTAGTTTGAGACAATATAAGGAGGTCAGCAGTGACTTAAAGGCAGTCTGGAGCTCTTCAACGGCTTGAATCAGAGAAGGAGCATTTGCATAGATGACCATATCATCTGTACTTTGTCTGGTTGCATCCCATTTCCCCTGGGGTACACCTCTAGTGATCTCAAGAAAGCTTGACTTGTGATTCATAGCATTGTGTTCTGTCTGCAAGATCATTTTCAAACCAATTGACAGCCCCTTCATTGAGTCTGGCTAGCAACAGTTCATGGTCAACTGAATCAAACGCATTTGATAAATCAACAAGCATTGCAGCACAATGTTTTTTTTAAATCAAGTGCATTATGATGTCATTTGCAACTGCCATAGCTGCAGGTATGGTCCTGTGCCCTAACATAATACACACAACATAAAGTAATCATGCACACTCTTAGAAAAAAGGGTTCCAAAAGGGTTCTTCGACTGTCCCCAAAGGGGAACCGTTTTTGGTTCCAGGTAGAACCTGTTAGAGTTCTATGTAGAACCCTCTGTGGAAAGGGTTCTACATGGAACCCAAAAGGGTTCTACCTGGAACCAAAAAGTTATTCAAAGGGTTATCCTATGGGGACAGCAAAATAACTTTTAGGTTCTAGGTAGCACCTTTTTTGTGTATATGGTGTATATGGGACAGTAGTACAGTATTCAAACTAGATTCGAACCTTGACCTTCTTTATAAAATCATATAAACGTTCATAAATGAAATGCTCATTAAAATAGTCAGATCATCAAAAGTAATGTATAATGCCAGTGATACAGGCTAGGAGTAGAGAAGTGTTTGTGGGTAATAATGTGAATGAGGCCAGTCATTTTTCAGGCAGGTGTTGTAACTAAAGCATTCTAAACCCAGAGAGCTGGGAGGGAGGGACACTGCCCTTTACTCTTTAGATGAGCCCTCTAACCTGCCGGCTCAACCTCAAACTGTCAACATGAATGATGCGCCGTCTTATTGCCGGATCTTACTCAAGGTGAGGTCTCCCACGCTGCACTGTACCGAGACATTTAGCATTCAAGCCTCTATAAAACACCCTATTCCTCCTTAAAATGCCCTCCCCCCTCCATTTTTCACCAAATTGTAAACTCTCCCCTTTTATCTCCGGGTCCATCTCCATCTCTCTCTTTCTCTCTACCTCTCCTCTTGCCCCTCACCCCAACGTGGATTTATTAGCTGCCATCTTTGGCCTGGAGAATGACCCCCACCTTAAACTCATTTCAATGGAGCCAATACATTTATTTGGCAGATAAATCACTGCTTACCAAATGCTCGCAGCGCAGAGAAGGTCAAAGTCATGGAAGGGATAAAAAGGAAATTACAGAGATGGTGAGTTCAGATGAGAGGTGCCAACACCAATGTAGCATGTAATGCACATCTCCCTG
The DNA here is from genome assembly GCF_002021735.2 of Oncorhynchus kisutch. Lineage (NCBI taxonomy): Eukaryota > Metazoa > Chordata > Actinopteri > Salmoniformes > Salmonidae > Oncorhynchus > Oncorhynchus kisutch. The sequence goes on from NC_034186.2 coordinate 60,131,633, forward strand.
TAGGTGGTGGTGGCAAACTGGACCCAAACCCCTTCACTTTTTTCTTATCCTCTGTACTGTACATGAAACGGACTGAATAACTTATTCAAATAAAAATGTATTGAAAGTTTATTGGTCGTGTACAGTTTAGCAGGTGTTATAGCTGGTGTAGCAAAATGCTTATGTTACTATCGCCTAACATTGCAGTAAAATGTCAAACAATTCAAATGTAAGGAAATAAAATACAAAAAGAAATGGTGGGACAAATCTGATTAACAACCTAAAGAGCAGGGGAAATATTAGAGAAAGCTCTGTCAAGAATCCAGTGTATGCTGTATATACATATGTTGTGTGTATAAACAGTGTAACTCACATACAATGTACAGTAGTAGAAATATTATGATAAGCTACATTGGGGATACAATATTTAAATATACATTTTGAAATGGGAAGTGACCAGTGGTTCAATGTCTCTAACATGGGACAGCAGCGTTGACTGTGTGTGTGCTTGCGTGTGTATGTGCATGTGTTTGTGAGTATGAGGTGTGTGTGTGAGTGTGCATCACCCGGTAGACGGCTAGTGATGGCTGTTCAACAGTCTATTCAACATTGTTCAAAAGAGCAGGGACAAAGAACTATGACATGACCTGACCAACAATTCTGTTACGTTACAGCCTCATTCTAAAATAGATTAAATTATTTTTGCCCCTCATCAATCTACACACAATACCCCATAATGACATAGCAAAAACCGTTTTTTAGAAATGTTTGCAAATCCACACAAAACATTTATTTTTTACATACATAAGTATTTAGACCCTTTACTCAGTACTTTGTTGAAGCACCTTTGGCAGCGATTACAGCCTTGAGTCTTCTTGGGTATGATGCTACAAGCTTGGCACACCTGTACTTGGGGAGTTTCTCCCATTCTTCTCTTCAGATCCTCTCAAGCTCTGTCAGGTTGGATGGGGAGCATCACTCCACAGCTATTTTCAAGTCTCTCCAGAGATGTTTGATCGGGTTCAAGTCCGGGCTCTGGCTGGGCCACTCAAGGACATTCAGAGACTTGTCCCGAAGCCACTCCTGTGTTGTCTTGGCTGTGTGCTTAGGGTCATTGTCCTGTTGGAAGGTGAACCTTCACCCCAGTCTGAGATCCTGAGCGCTCTGGAGCAGGTTTTCATCAAGGATCTCTCTGTACTTTGCTCCGTTCATCTTTGTCTTGATCCTGACTAGTCTCCCAGTCTCTGCCGCTGAAAAACATCCCCACAGCATGTTGCTGCCACCACCACTATGCTTCACCGTAGGGATGGTATTGGACAGGTGATGAGCGGTGCCTGGTTTCCTCCAAATGTGATGTTTGGCATTCAGGCCAAATAGTGCAATCTTGATTTCATCAGACAAGAGAATCTTGTTTATCATGGTCTGAGAGTCTTTTAGGTGCCTTTTGGCCAACTCCAAGCGGGCTGTCATCTGCCTTTTACTAAAGTGGCTTCCGTCTGGCCACTCTACCATACAGGCCTGATTGGTGGTTCCAAACTTCTTCCATTTAAGAATGAGCTGGACTCCACAGATGGAATAAATTTGCAAAAATGTCTAAAAAACTATTTTTTCGCTTTGTCATTATGGGATATTGTGTAGATTGTAGATATAAAAAATATTTCATCCATTTTAGAACGTAACAAAATGTGGAAAAAGTTAAGGGGTCTGAATATTTTCAGAATGCACTGTATTAGCATTTGGTTAGCACAGGTTAGTTAACACAGTGTCCAAAGAAGGGCCAGATGTATACAGAATGGTGTCGTCTGCATAGAGGTGGATCAGGGAATCACCCGCAGCAAGAGCGACATCGTTGATATATACAGAGAAAAGAGTCGGCCCAAGAATTGAACCCTGTGGTACCCCCATAGAGACTGCTAGAGGTCCAGACAACAGGCCCTCCAATTTGACACACTGAACTCTGTCTACGAAGTAGTTGGTGAACCAGGCGAGGCAGTCATTTGAGAAACGAAGGCTATTGAGTCTGCCGATAAGAATACGGTGAATACGGCCAGGTCGATGAAGACGGCTGCACAGTACTGTATTTTATCGATGGTGGTTATGATATCGTTTAGTACCTTGAGCGTGGCTGAGGTGCACCCATGACCAGCTCGGAAACCGGATTGCACAGAGGAGAAGATACTGTGGGATTCTAAATGGTCAGTGATCCCCCCCCCCCCCCCCCCCCCCCCCCCCTTTGAAGAGGGGGATGACCGCGGCAGCGTTCCAATCTTTAGGGATCTCAGACTAAACAAAAGAAAGGTTGAACAGACTGGTAATAGGGGTTGCAACAATGGCAGTGGATAATTTTAGAAAGAGAGGGTCCAGATTGTCTAGCCCAGCTGATTTGTACGGGTCCAGGTTTTGCAGCTCTTTCAGAACATCTGCGATCTGGATTTGGGTGAAGGAGAACTGGGGAGGCTCGGGCAAGTAGCTGTTGGCCGGGGTTGGGGTAGCCAGGAGGAAAGCATGGCCAGCCGTAGAGAAATGCTTATTGAAATGTTTGATTATCATGGATTTATCGGTGGTGACTGCGTCGCCTAGCCTCAGTGTAGTGGGCAGCTGGGAGGAGGTGCTCTTGTTCTCCATGGACTTTACAGTGTCCCAAAACTTTTTGGAGTTAGAGCTACAGGATACAAATTTCTGTTTGAAAAAGCTAGCCTTTGCTTTCCTGACTAACTGTATGTATTGGTTCCTGACTACCCTGAACAGTTGCATATCACGGGGACTATTCGATGCTATCGCAGTCCGCCACTAACTGTGGTGGACTGAATGTTGTTACGATTACTCCATGAGTCGTTAATCATGAAGCATACACCCTCGCCCTTCTTCTTTCCAGAGAGATGTTTATTTCTGTCGGCATGACGCATAAAGAATCCCAACGGCTGTACCGACTTCGACAACATAACCCGAGAGAGCCATGTTTCGGGACACTGTAAACAAATTACTGCATAGGACTAGAAGAGAGGCCACCCTCTGTCGGCGCCATCTTGCCACAACTATTTTGGTCAAGTACCAGGATAAACTAAATGAAATGTGCAGTCTTATTCCATATGTGCCGTGATTTAAGAGGGGATCACAATATGATGTTAATTTGATTTGTCTGACCAACCAGCCAACTGGGCTGCTTATCCATGACCTCTGAACTCTTTGGTTTTTCAGTTGGCTGGTTGAGGACAGCAACTTCACTTGACTCTTCGGCCTGTATGGTAATGCCATGAAGTGGGAGGGGCAGTTATTTGAGAGGAGAGAGGCCACACAACATGAGCTCAAGGCCAGTGTCCTCTAACTATGTACCAACCCGCCTTAGCTATGTTTAAACATCTTTGTATACAAACTACTGCCTTCTATTCCTTCATTGAACTCTAAGTCCCTCCATCCGCCTATCTAGTAATCAATATTCTTTACATGCCTGCCAACAGTGTCTAACTGTATGCATACAGGCAGGCAGAACATATTCAAAGCCTTTGCATCTTTCTGTACATCTGTGTGAAGTGCTTCGAATTCAATTTGCAGGCTTCCTATATGCTGTGCATATTGATAACCTCCATCTACCATAGCAGATACAGTAGTACAGATTTCCAGGCTGCGCTCCAAAAGCCAGTGAAAGCATTCAGGCTTTAGATGGGAGTGCTGTGATCAGAGTGGGGCTCAATTAGCTACTGTTGTGGGTGTTGGGATTGGGGCTGGAGGCTGGGGGCCGAGTGGGGCCAAATCCTCTCCTCCAGGCCCAGCTGGGGGATTAGGAGGGTTTCCTGTCCCTTGGCTGACCCTTCAAACCCTGCCCAGATGTCCGGAACCCTCCCTGAACCCGCTCTTAACTCTTTCAAGACAAAGCACTCAGGTGACACCTCTTATCTCAAGGGCTTGCTCTTTTCTCTCTCTCTTGCTCGGCCTCTTAACGGCTTTCACTGCCCTCTGGTCTTGAGAGGGGGTGTTCGTAGTGTCGGCTATCCCTCGACTGGACTCGCGGTCTGGGGTTCTGAATGACTTAAGGATGGAAATTAGTCTCTTGGTCTCAATCCTCCGCTGCATGCCTGCTGCAAGGTGTTTAATAGCAAACCAGGGTCGAAAGCCACTGACAAAGACTACGCTATCTGTATGAAATTAAGTGAAGAAAGGAAAAGTTGGTCTGTATGTATACCACGGTCTGTGGCTCTGTTAAAGAATCTGTCTGTGACCTCGCTAACCTCGTACTGTGCAGGTCTTCAGAAGTTGGTGGTGGTCCTTGAGGGGTCTCGAGGGTGACCCTGCTCCAAAGGACAGACACTTGGCAGGGTAATGACCACCCAAAGGGAATGCTATTGATATCTAAGAGGGCATGGAGAGATGAACGGAATAGGACTCTGTCCGGGTCAGATGCTGGGATTAGCATTCAAAATGGCTCTTATTTCTTAAACATATTCCGAGAAAGGTCGAAAGTATTTTCATGAAATGCCCAAGTATTTCCTTATAGACCTGAGATACCATACTGTTTACACTGTTTTAAGTACGATGGAGTCTCTTACAGATGGGAATATAATAGCCCCATGTCTTCATCAAGGTTTGACAGTTTCAGTGTTGGATCAGTACTACTATACACATGCATGTATTCATCACAATAAAGTACACATCTTGACCACCTGCCCTCACATTCAGCCAAATATGTATGTATATGTATATATTATTATCAATCTTCCTCCATCTCACCACAATGTTCTCTGTTCTTTTTCATGTGCTTTTCTTAATCCTCCTCCTCTATTTACCCTCACCACCACCCTGCCTCTCCATCCCTTTATCTCTGCCCTCTTCATCATTCCCTCCTCTCCCTTCTCCTCCTCCTCTCCCTCTGTCATTGCCGGGCAGTCAGAGTTTTAGGGACCCAGTGAACTGTGAAATCGCACAAATTGCTGTTGCTTTACGTCTGGCCCAGTGACAGAGGGAGAGAAAGAGAAAGGGAGTGAGAGAAAAGAGGAGGGAGAGAGAGATTTTCTGCTCCAGCACTTCTGAACCTTTTTTACCCCCCTTATTCAAACACACAGACACACATGCACACGCACAGCTGCGAGACTGCATATCTCCCCCCCTACTACCTCCACTTCACCACCACCTACTCTCAACATATAATCCCTCCACCCCCCACGATAAGACACCACCACTTTGCTTTAGTATCCGGGTCACAGAACAACTTGGTGAAGCAGCCTCAAGAGCGTTAAAACCCCTAGACCTGGGAGAGACATTTCAGCCACTTCTAATGAAAAGAACGCTTCCCCTAACACCAAAGTCACAAAAAGGCTAAAAAAGAACATGCTGTGACTGTGTTTGCACTTGTGATGACTCCATGTTTTTTTTCTATTTCAGTCAGACAGTAAGAACTAAGCAGGATATGTATACAGCATACCTGACTTTACCTCATATTGGACCATCCTTCTAATGATGAAGAGATGTCCAAAGCTATAGTTTTTAATGTTATATTTTTGGTTGTCTATTTGTCTATTTTTAGACAACCCCAATCTTTCCCATACTTTCTGCTCACAATTGATTTAGATTTCCATGCATCTCCACAACCTGAAATGTTATGAGCCAGCAAACCACATTATATGGATATATCAACATCAATTTGTAAAGATGTTCAGATAAAACTTTCTGGCTTTATTTTGAAGATATAATGCACCTGCGCGTATATGATGGACTGTGACCATCCCTCAAAGGCCGGTACCTACAGCATTGGAGCAATGGGCAACTTTCTTCCCTTGTGTCCATATTATTTGCTGTATACTACCATCATGTGGAGAAAAGCTGCTACTGCAAGTTGGCCCTTTTATTTCAACATTTGCACTGTCTCTATGCACACTCACAGAGCCCAACAAACACACACACACACACACACACACACACACACACACATCACACACAATATGCACATACATTTATACTGACTCTACACAACCCGCACACCAACTCACATGCAAGCTGCTGCTACTCTGTCTATCTTATATTCCGCTGCCTAGCCCCCCTTTACATATCTACCTCCATCACTCCAGTGTCCCTGCACATGCATGGTATTGGAACTGACTTTTAAAATATTTCCTGTATATAGTATACCTACTTACTTACTTTATTGTGTATTGTGTATTTCATATTTCTTATTATTATTTATCGTGTGTTCCTTTCTAGTGATACATTGTTATTGATTATTGCATTGTTGGGGTTTGAGTTGGCAAGAAAGGCATTTCACTGTACTTGTGCATGTGACATTAAAACTTTAAACAAAATCATTCTTAATTGAGTTAGCTACCACTAGCCGATGCTGTGACTTCGCTATCACCTTTAACATACCTAATACATGCGGAAGTGAATGGTGTTTGGAGATAATTAACATGAACTGTGTCTGTTCTCTTTAATGTATTCTTTCTCTGGTATTAACGTGTTCCTGTGAAATACCGCCGGTTCGTTCTCTTACCAATTTGTTGTTATCTCATCACCTGTGTTAGAAGCTTTCGGCTAGCACTGCTTGGTGCACATGCAGTCTTTAGTGCCCGGCTTTCATGTTTTATAAAAAAATATATATATATATTTCCATAGTATAGCAATGTTCTCTGTTTTACAAAATGAAGACGACGCTCGAGCAGTCGAACATGCAGTTAGAACAGAGATACATACTATTGTGAGTGTTATTTCTAGTATCAACAGTGCCAAAATACAGGAATATCAAAGTAAGTTGGCTAAGAAGGACAAAGAAAACGAACCGCTGAAACGAAAAGTTACAACCGCAGAACGTGAGGTCACAGCATCCTTTGAATTTTCTGGAAATGAATGTCATCAAGTCAGGTCAAGCACTTATGCACTTTCACCAGAAATGCAAAGAGGGAAACCAATTTGCAATGAAAACGAGGTGTCAAGCAAAGCTGAGTGGAGAATAGATTTCCCCTGTGAGTATTGTCCTGATTGTTTTCATTCCAATGTTTAGCTCTTTGACATGCACTTACCAACCCCTACTTTTGTCCAAATATCTTTGTTTTGATCACAGGTCTCGGTGGAAGGACTCCTCCCCAGGTTTTTTCCCCAGTGCAAAGACACATCTCTTCCCACTGGGGCATCAACTATTTATATGTCCCATCACCAGAACCCTACTTCCCATTCTGCAGAAGAGTCGCGGTTTTTAGCAGAGCTAACCAGAGGCCAGTCCCCATCACCCAGTCCAGTCACCAGACCAGTGATAAAAGAGGAGCCCTCTGACATTGAGACATTCTACATTAAATGGGAGATGAGTGAGGAGGGTATTGGGGAGGAACGGGAGGGCCTAGGCCTGATACACATCCTGGGAAAAGAGTACGAAGCCCAGCAGACGGGTGGAACTCCAACGAGGCAAAGAGACGGAACTCACCCTGTTGCTGGTAGCCAGAGTGGACATGAGTATGGGGAGAGACCGACCAGGTATCTGAAAAGTATGCATGTGAAATGATGAGATGATGATTAAAAAGAATTCAAGTTTAAGAGGATCATGCCAATGACAATATGGTTCCATTGTCTCAGGGAGGCTGTCAAGCGCAGAGACACAGAGGAGGTTCAGAGAGAGAGAGTCCATGCTGACCCCGAGAAGTTCCGGGCCTACAAGGAGAAGGTACGACGCAGGAAAATATGTTACTGTACCTTTCACTACCACAGTCTGGGTGTCCACCTTCAATATAGTATTGATGAGAATATTGACATTAACTTGAATTAAATTAATCTTAATTCCATTGGGGAATTAGGTCTGCACAGATGAGTTCAGGCTGCTGAACAAAGATTGGGATTTGGGATCATATTTGTTGATATTTCCTTTGTTGTTTGAGAGGCTGATTTCTGTATCATATTGTAATGATCCAGTTATTCAATGAATTGGTTCGGGCTGTTAATGTTCTATGTTTTTTTATTTGGAAATGTCGGTAAATTAATTCACATTGTACACCATTTGCTTTTGTTCACTGATTTACCACTAGACGGTGCTGTGATTGAGCCACCCCAAACACATTTGACACGTGACGCGCGCGATTGGCGCGGCGGAAGTGAACTGCGAGGTAAACGTTGAGACGTAATACAGTTGCTCTCTAAAACATGTCAAATTAATTTTATTCTGAATATTTTATACAAGTGTGAGTGCCTTTGAAATACCACGTTTTCGTTCGCTTTCTCTTTTTGATAATATTGTCACTGAAGGGTTACACACTGACGTAAGCATCGGTAAAGTTGTTGGCTGCTGACTGTTTAGCCAGCTGAGCTAGCTAGTAATGTTACGTTACAGTGCCACAGACAAAAGGGTTAGCTAGTTATCACCTGCTTCACTCTGTGACTTGGCCAATTTAGCAAACTTGACAACGTTAGGTTGTGCGGGTGAGTTAAAAAATAAATAATAATAATCTCCCAAGTAGAGCAATGAATTCCTGTTTACATAACGAAGAAAACGCTCGTGCAGTGGAAAATGCTATCAGAACTGCGGTAAATACTGTCATGGATGTTATTTACAATATGAACAGTACCAAAATACTGGAATATGAAAGGAAGGTGGCAGAGAGTGACAAAGAAAATGAAACCCTTAAATATAAGCTTAAAAAAGCTGAAGACGAATTAACAACATTTCGAGTAGGACTATCCTTTGAATTGTCTGCACTTTCACCAGAAAGAGATTTTGGGAAACCCATGTGCAATGAGAACGAGGAGGCAAGCGAAAATGATTGGAGAATGGATTTCCCCAGTAAGTAGCTCTCTCCCGATTGCTTGGTTATCAGTAGTTCATAATACTGTACATTCCCACTCAAGTCACCGGTGCATAAATGTCGTGTGTACATCATTATAGACACTATGTTATGAGGATGAGTGTATTCGTAGTTGATATTCCCCATATGCTAAAGTAATGCTGTTGCCAGTACCAGTACTGAGACAAATCTGTACATGAGGTCATGTAGCTAACTATCCAATTTGCAGTATATGCTGTGCAGATTATCATTGTGTACTGGGTACTGCCCCATTTAACATGGCAACGCCTATGATGAGACATCTTTTTGTAATCTTGTTCATTTTAACCGCCCTGCTGGTAAAGGCAACTTGAACATGTCTATGCTCAAACCTGGCTAGCTTGTGACCAGTTTGTGCTTTAGATATCATGTATTTGTTTCAATCCCAGGTCTCAATACAGGGACTCCTGGGCTTTCAGCAGAGCGAGCCAGAGGCCAGTCCCCATCAGCCATTCCAGTCACCAGCCCAGTGATAAAAGAGGAGCCTGCTGACACTGGGTCCTTCTACATCAAATGGGAGATGAGTGAGGAGAGTATTGCAGAACAACAGGAGGGCTTAGGCCCGATGCACGTCTTGGGGAAAGAGTCTGATGGAACGTCTTCTGTTGCTGGTAGCCAGAGTCCAGGCGATAGACGTTCAGAACAGTCTGACGAGACATTGACAGAGCATGTGAAAAGTATGCTTGTGTGTCTTGTCTCTGTCCTTTTCTGTTTGTTGATGTTGTGTTTTTTATAGTGGAGTGGTGAGGGGATTGTAAAAGTTGTAAGGGGTCTTATGGGTTTAAAAACAACTGTCTGCTATGCAGTTCATGGTAAAATCCAAGTTAAATTCAGGTTTAAGAGGATCATGCCAATAACAATACGGTTCTATTGTCTTTTGACATCAGGGAGGCTGTCAAGCGCAGAGACACAGCGGCAATACAGAGAGAGAATCCGTGCTGACCCTGAGAAGTTGCGGGCCTACAAGGAGAGGGCAAAATGCCGGTATGACCTTTCATCCACACAGTCTGGGTGTCCACAATTTCACTTAAATGGCAATTCAATTTAGTTAAGTTGTCTTGCAAAACATGGAGCATGAAATATTTCTGACATGTTTAGCATATTTTAGTGCTTTGACTGGTCTGGATTTTGGGTTGTTGGTTATTTTTTTTATTTATCTGTGCTGTGAAAGACAAATCCATAGTAAAATACTCTCAATGTGTTTTGCAGTGTAACACAGATTACATTACAATTTTGGAGAAAAAAAATTCAGGGTGGGAGAACAGTACAGTAATCTTCCGCAATATAAAGCTTCCTGTTATATTACTGTACTTCACATAAAGACATATTTACAGTTAAGAGCGTTGGGCCACTAACCGAAAGGTCGCTGGTTCAAATCCCCGAGCTGACTAGGTGAAAAATCTGTCAATTTAAGTCGCTCTGAATAAGAGCGTCTGCTAAATGACAACAATTGTGTTAAAATCAATAGTGCTTCACTGTCGGGAGAATATTTTAAAATATCATTGATTATCACGAAAGGTCTGTGTAAAGTATAAATGGAAAAGGTTTATGGTCTAACCGGACACTATGTTGAGCCAATTCAGCTCAGATGTCTTGGTTCCGATGCTACAGGCAGGATACGCTTCTGTCAGTAGATTCCTATCAAAGAGACTCTGACACCTATTCTTGGACTGTCAACAGTGAAAGACCAGTACAAAATGATCCACCTTGTTGCTAATGAGGACATGACAAATGGTCAAATTTGAAAGAAAATGGACTGTTACAAGAGCCTCCCATCATCATTGTCAATAATTCTCTACCAGGATGCATTGGAGGTACCAAATCATCTTGGCCCAGACAAAAAATAAACATATAATAACATATTGGCTTTGTATAGCACTGTGAACACTTGCCATACAAGCAACCATCAATTTATCCCATGCAATTGGTGTTGCTTTTTAGGGAGGAGGAGGATGATGATGAGGATTGGATCAGCAACTTTCATGTCCCTTGGCAGCAGACGCCTGAAAGCCTCAGGCGAGCCATTGCAGAGGGACGAAGAGTCGAGGCGGCAGATAGGCGGTTGATGGTGAGGATCACCGTTGATGCAATGCGTGTACACTGCCTCAACCCCAACAAGAAAGTATGTGCAGAAATAGCCAAAGCCATAGTTGCAGAATATCCAGAGAGCTTTGCAGACCTGTCAAAAGAAGGGGAACTGCTTAGCAGAAGATACTCCTCCTTGCTCACCCAAATAAAGACCAGAGTGGAGCATGTGAACCGGAACACTGAAAATAGAATACGCAGACCCAAGACGAGCAAAAAAGGGGAACACAGCAACAGACAAGCCAAAACAGCAAGAACAAAAGTGGACAGTTATGGGTGCATCAACTGGCACCCACAGGACCTTCCGGAAGGAGAGACTCCAGAGTCCCTGGAAAACAAGAGACAGATTATGGCCACCATTTTCAACAGTGCAGGCCCCAGAGGTGTGGACAGGGGAGATGTGGATGAATTAATGAGGCTTACGTACATTAACCAACGCCACATGATCAATGCATGGCCAGCCCCAAGCATCGGTGACGTCAAGGAACAATGGCCTTTTCTTTTTACCAAGAGATGGCTCTGTGCCCACTTCCACATGCTCACTGGAGTTGAGATCAACAGCTGCCTCAGTGGCGCTCTGCTGAGCAAGGGAAAGACCATTGTCAATTTCTTCCGAAGTCAGAAACCCAACTGGAGGAGAGGCATCCAAAGTCTCCTCAATGACATTGAAGGTGACCTCAGTGGAAACAACAAGGACCTCACAGCCTGTGCTGCCATTCTTCTGGTGCTGTCCCACTTCAGAGAGAAAGAGGACTCTCTCTTCCTCTTGGCTGATGTAAGTTATTGTGTGTGATTTTATTCAAATAAAAAAACATTGTATTCTGATTGTTTCATACTGGGACTATATACATTATACTGTGCTTTTACACACATGATTGATCATATCAGGATTCAACAACCTTCTTTTTGTGTTTAATGTAGGTGAATGACACCCAGATGGATGTAGAGGCTCAGTTGCATTTGCCGGCCACTCCAAGACTTATCATGCTTGGTAATGACAACATTTTGTGTATGGACTGGCGATGATCATATTCATAACTCAGATTATGTCCATGGTGGGGCTAGATAAACCACCAGAAATACATACTGGTACTTAACTACATAATGTTAACGCTGAATAGAACAATAAGATGAATTCTAGCCTAAATACAGTAATATTTAATTGTGGTGGAACAGTAATATATTGTGTAGGCCTATGTTGGGAAATATATTGTGTAACACAATCATTATTGCTGTATACTTCAGGGAGTTCCCTGCTGGCTTCATCTAAATGGATGGTGTCGCTCGAGGGGAGAGTGGTCTGTGTTTTGGAAAATCAGTCCGACTTTGCTGCTGCCCTCTCTGTGCTCTTCGGCTGTTTCTACGTGTTCAATACAGAGTACCAGGAGGCAGCCTCAGCAACACTGGAGCTTATTCAGAGGCAAGTATTGAGCATTTATTAATCCAGCACTTACATTTGTCTTGCATGCCTTGCAGTTAAATTTCATTTAGTTTTTGCTTATCTCAGTTTTGAGAGACTTACTTAGTGTTGCAAAGGAAGGGTATATTATTGGAAACTTTAGTTTACCAGTAAACTACCAGATTTTTTGTATCTTTCAAGGATTTTATATAATCTATTACAATACATACAGTGGCCCTTTTGGGTACCACAGATTATCACAGGTGTCTGTAATTATCTCTGGCCCTCTGTGTGGCCTTATCACATGTACATATATGAAATAATTAAAGAAGATGATTTTAAAATAGAAAAACACAGTTGTAAAGCATCCTAAATATAATCCATCAATTTAGTGAATACCATTTTTAATGGGTTTCAGCATGAAGTATCCTTTATCTTTTTCACTTATTTATTTTACTATGTCAGTATGCATTTGTTGTCCATGTTTGGTGTCAAACTGCTTGCTGGCAGTTGTAAAATAAAAAGTAAATAGTTGGAAGAGTTGCAGAGTCAATTGAAAATAATGCCAACGTTAATTAGATTTTTTTTCATTAATTAGGCTATTTTCCCTTGAACCTTATAGTCTATCTACTAGAAACTCATGGACAATATGGACACAGATGTAAAAAAATAATAATAATACTAATACTATATATGAATACATATGGTTTAAGTTATTAAAATATAAATGACCAAAGTTGCAATAGATTGCCATACATTTTCTCTTAATTACCAAAACTACTGAAGATTCCGGTAGATTAGTAAATTACCGGTAGCTTTGCAACCCAAATTGAAAGAATTGTGAAAGCAATGCCTGGATTCACTAACTCTTCCATGTTGACTGTTTAGGTTTCTAGTAGGGATCAACCCAAATGAAGGAACCAAATGCTCTTCATACCTTGATTCAGAAGCCGGGGTGAGCCGCAGGACTGGAAAAGTTGTGCAAAGGAAGACCGATGCAGTTGCCACCTTCCTCAAAGACCTGACTGAATTTGAATGGTAGAAACAGTTTCATAGGAGATGCACAAACAAGAACACACAAACAAGGGCGCATACACATGATGAATAGCTTCAAATGTTGTAATGTTGCTCTTGTTTAGTATCAATCAATCACCACTACAGTTTGCAATTGAGATCTATCATGATATGCATCTTGGAATATTTGTCCTATGTTTCTGTTGGCTGGCCCTGTCTGTGATGGGGAAACGTGATTGTATAACTTTTGTTATAATGATGTTCTAAATGATTACCGGAAGTTTTTTTTTTTGTTGTTGACAGATTTAAGATGTTATTGTAAACAAAATCAGTGCGATAAATTCTATTTTGTTCGGAACGAGTTCCCATTTCACTACAGTGTGAAAGGGGCAGTGCAGATGAACTTGATTTTCCTGCTTTTAAAAAAAGATATATTTCCACACGATGAGGTTGTAATAAAACTGAGAAATTGTGAAAATTATGCCCTTTGTTGTGTAAGAGCTGTTTGAAAATTGGCTGGAATTTCAGCCTGTTCAGTTGGGATGGAACTTTTGGCCCACCTCATTATGTCGCAATGTGATCTGATTATAATAGACCAATGATTGTTCATATGGGTAAGGGGGTTGGCTCTAGACCATTCTGTCAGCCAATCAGATCTGTATATGTAAATAATGTATATTCAAATGTGTTTCCTAATGCCCACATGATCAAACTGAGCATTTTAAGGGCCGAAGGAGGCTCAGGGAAATAAATGGTTAAACATACGTTGAATATGTTGGAAGTTATTTACATTAAATAAACACAGTGATTTGTTATACATATGGTGATGATTTAAAAATAGAATTACAAAGACTGCATGGGGGCTTAAGCTGTTATCTTTTTCAATATTATTTATTTGTGATAAAATGTTCTCTTTTGGATTAAACTGCATTTTGCCATTGCCAATCTAGCTTGAGGAATGGAATTTGTCTACTTACAGTGCAGTGTTTTTCTCTGACTGGTAGCCAATCAATTTCGCACCTTAAAAACAGTAAAATGTTCAACCAGTTTAAATACAATTGGCCTTAAATCAATAAAATCTCCATTAATCCCCAATTCATTCAACCTGTATGTGATGTGTGCGCTCTGCTGCAGAGTAGGTTATTTAAAAAAAAAATGCACTTGAATTGGATTAATAGTGAGTGGGGAGGCTATGCTCAAAACTCACCCAATCTAGCTGATTGTAATAGGCGACACGTACCTGTTCAAGAGGTCATTTTGACTGCATCTACTGTTTGTCAAATCAAATGTACTACTCATGTGCTCTCCTTGACATGTTTCTGTTTGTTTCTTTGTTCATTCTTTATCAAATTTAACCAATAGAACTCATGGCTCAACGAAGAAGGTGTGTGACAACTGCAAAAAGTTGTTAAATTGTGCTTCTAAAATATGTGAGAGCTGCAAAGCTGTGCAGCCTTTCAAGAAGTACCACAAATTACGCAATAAGGCAATGGACAAGACACTGATGGAATGGGCAAGAAAGACCATCCTGCACAACAACGTTGCCAGGTTCCTGGACTCACTTTTTATAATGGTACCCTCCACATTTCTAGACACATTCTTAGCTTTATTCCATTTGAATTGAACTAATTCCCATTTTATTTCTGATTAGCAGCCATCTGATTGAAATGATAATTCTGTAAACTCTTTGTCTTCTTCAGCTCCGTAAAGTACATGCTCTGGGCTTTAGGCCCATCCTCCTCATAGGGAAGCAGTCCCGTGGAGGCTGCTGGGGAGTAGAAATCATGATGCCCACCAACCCTCAGCCAGGTCTGGAGGAGGACTGCCTCCAGGAGCTGCTCAAATACTATGAATCTTTACTGAAGCGTAAGTTACTATGCACTCTCTACAGCATACACAACATACACTGAGTGTACAAAACATTAAGGACACCCGCTCTTTCCATGACATAAACTGACCAGGTGAATCCAGGTGAAAGCTAAGATCCCTTATTGATGTCACGTGTTAAATCCACTTCAATCAGTGTAGATGAAGGGGAGGAGGCAGGTTAAAGAAGGATTTGCAAGCCTTGCAAACAATTGAGAAATGGATTGTGTATGTGTAACATTCAGAGGTTTAATGGGCAAGACAAAATATGTGCCTTTCAATGGTAGTAGGTGTCCTTAATGTTTTGTATACTCAGTATACGTTCAACAGCATATACCAACAACTCCCCTCTGTGTAACAACATATTAAGTTGAAGATTGCAGAATGTATGCTACATTATTTATAAAAAATACCTGCCATTTTTCTTCAAACAGATATGCCTGACAACCAGTCCCCCACCAACTCCACAAAAGCCACCAGTGGTAGTGCCCTGGAAGGACAAGAGGGACAGGATGGAGACGTGGGTGACGTTAGCACTGGGGAAGGAGTGGACAAAAGGGCTGCAGATGTGGAAGTGGGAGAAGATGATGGAGATAGAACTGAGGGAGATGAAGAGGACATGGAACCTGACTACCGGCCGCCTGCCAAGAAGACAAAGTAGAGTGAGCTGCACTACACCACAGAGGTGTGCTCTCCAAACTCTATTTAGCCATAATAGTCTTTTTTTAAATGTTGTATGCACGTTCCTGTTTTCTATCAACTATCTGTCTATGTGAGAGGCCCGATAAATAAACGACTTAAGGCAGAAAAACAGCATCATTCATTATTTTAATCTCCTTGTTGAAATGTACCAATCCAGACAAAATACATACATCTACTGAAATGTAAAACAATGACAGTCCACCAAGGTTTAGGCTTACTTCAATTTGCGCACGGTCTGTATTTATGACTGGTTATCAAATCAAAGTTTATTTGCAGATGTTATCGCAGGTGGAGCGAATTGCTTGTGTTTCTATCTCCAGCAGTGCAGTGATAATACCTAGAAAACATTAAGCACATCATCCAAAAGCAAAGGTTGGGTGGTTCTACTACGACAGCCCTAGTGTGTGTATCTGTGTTGTGGAGCGTGTGTTCATACTCATTCTCTCTTCAGGTATTATCAGAAGAGGGTGCTGATATCAGATCTACCTGAAGAGACTCAGAGACAGCAGAGGGAGGCCTGGAGAGAAGCATCCAGACGCCGTCGTGCCCGCGAATTGTCCTCCCTTCAGACGAACCCCACACAGCCCTGCCACCTCCCCCAGAACACAGAGACACCTGGGGGGACTAGGGGACGCCACAGGGGCAGGCAGTAGGGTGGAAAGTTTGGATAGCTACTGGACAGTCTTCTTTTGACATTCTATACAGACCACTTACTTAAAATGAGATCTTGAGCATGGCCTTTAACAATTTCAGGACTGAATATATACCTGGTTCATCTCTGTAATTGATGTCATTGAGCCTATCAACAGGAGGCACTGTTTGTGCATGTTCAGGAGTTTCCTGACAGGTTGAACTTACAGGTGTACCTTGTCATCCATACTTGCAGCGTTATTCTATCAGGTGTTCAATTTAGCATAAAATATTGTACAGTTTGTAATAGCAATAAAGTGAGACAAATGTTTTTCCTTTTTCATTTAAACATACTGTCCATCTTTTGCAAATGAATAACATTTAACAAACTGAAGTATTTTTTTGTATTTCAAATGGTCCTGATTGGAAACAATTGAATAGTTGTTATAGAATTATGACCAACATAAATCCCTTGATTTTGGAAGAATATAACTTATTTATATCTTTATTACCTTATGATCAAACAAGTTTGAATACCCTCACTAAGAGCCTAGGTGGCAGCCTCCCTGGATCCTTGCTATATCTGCTATTTGCAGACCGCCCTAAAACTGCTGTTGAAGATGCTCTTCTCTATCTCCCCCCCAGAGCACAATATTCTTTGACTTCTCCAGTGCATCCAATACCATACAACCCCACCTACTGGCCCAAAAGCTAACGGACATTCATCTCAACCCACAGATAATCAAATGGATTGTGATCTGACCAATAGACCACGGTTCGTAAGACTGAACCAGGCAGTATCAGATCGGATATGTACAAACATGGGGGCCCCCAGGCATCTTAATGAGTGTAATAACGACTGATTTATGGTTAATGTTGTTTCTGCTTGTTTCCCCAGAGTAGGATAGACAACTGCATTTCTTAACTCCTTTGAATTGAACTCTATGTTTTATGGCCTCTAAGGTGCAGGTGCCTTCATACTGTATGTGTCTATTTGTTTTCATCATGTGTTTGTTACATGTCTTCTCTTGTCCTTGTAATTTATTGATGATGCTTAGTGCTAAATCCATTTCCCAAGTTGGGATCAATAAAGTACTACTCTACTCTCTACTCGTCACAGAAAAAATAAGCACAAATTACTTAATTATGAATCCTTTATCTTGACTAAATGCAGCTTGATATAACATTGAGAAGATGAACAATCTTGACAAACCTTATGTGTGGAGTGATTCTAACTGTAGATAGGAAATGTGCATGCAGAGTAACTCAAGAGGTTGCACCAGTGTAGTCAAACAGGCAATACAGTAACCCCTTTTGGACCACAAGCAGGAATAAGGCAGGTTGTGAGATATGAGATGATGATTATGATAGGTTGTATTAGATTGTATTCTACAGACTTGGTGGCGGTTCTAGCTTGTATGCCCCCCCCCCCCCCCCCCCCCAAAAAAAGCACCATGCTGCACTAACTGTCATTTTTATTCACCCCAAAATACTCAATATATCACAAAATATAAAAAATATCAGCTTAATTTAGACATCTTCTAAGTTAGCCTACAGCATTGGAAATTCACCTTACTGAGCTTGGGACCTAGTCAATATAAGCACAGAAAACCTTTATGATGTCTCCTCAATGAAAGTTAACCAAATCAATAATGTGCTATTTAGGTTGTAATCGTTTTGCTGCAGGCTACACACATTATCATGATGAAACTGTGTGAAATGACATCCAATGTTATGTAAGCTAGTTGGACAGAAAACGGAATATTGTCGCCCTATGAGTAATAGCACAGCAAGCAACATAGGCTAACAAACAAGTGTTATACTAGCCTATTTCATTACATGCATAATATTATACTCATAAAGAGATGACATAGTTGCATACCTTTATCTTTTGCGCGTTTCTCCTCTTCTTTAACTGGGCACTGATGGCTTAGACCTTTTCTTATCTATTTGTGTTGATTTGGCACTCAAGCACCAATACATTACCCATCTCCCAGCACTGTCAACCAAGAGTCAAGACTAAACCAATTCACCTTGGTGGTGTGCAGACTGGTTTTATATTATTCTTAACGATTTCGCACAAACCAGAAAATGTCTGTGAAACTATATATTCACAGTATTTTGAATGAATTGTGGTTTATTTGGTAGCATTTCGTAGTGTGACTGATTTTACTAATTGCATTAGTGCTGTAAAAAGTTAGAGGTGCACTATTTGGTAGATTCCTCCGCTCCCCCTACCTCTGGCTTCCAGTGGTGATACCTGAGGTCAACCTACCCCCTCCCCCCTCCCCATCTAGTACTTCTGAGTGTGAGACCTTCCCAGGCAGTAGACTGTCTAGCTCACAAACTAGAATCAGGGCGCCCACTCCGACAAGGTTAATTGACCCACAGTCCCACACGGTGACATGATATCATTGACGTGACGTGCAAATGAACGATAGAAAACCTATTGTGCAAATGTCACCATTCCAAAAACAATTGTGTGAGAAGAGGTTATAGTAACAATCTAACACTTTACACTTCAACATCTTGAAATATTAAATGTTATTGACAAAAAAAATTATCTGTACAATGTTGCATTGAATATCGTCACTAAAGCAGCATAGAGTATCGCCAGTGTATGTAATTTGTAATAATCTATTGCATGTAGGCTCCATCTTGCGTTGCCTAGCCCTAGTGCTTATAGAAAACATAAAAATGAACATAGAAACATCAACATGTATGGCATATCATGGACAGAAGAACCTTAACCTGAAATATTGCTCTGGTGTATTTATTTTCCCATTGTTTATTATAACAATAACACAAACATAAATAGCAGAGGTGTCATGCCCAAATGGGTCACAGGGGAACATGCTCCCCTCAGATTTGTCCTGTTTAAATATATTTACATTATATACAGAATATACAGTACCTTCAGATGGTATTCACACTCAACTTTTTCACATTTTGTTTTGTTACAAAGTGGGATTCAAATAGATTTCATTGTCATTTTTTGGTCAATGATATACACAAAATACCCTGTTATGTCAGTGGAAGAAAAAGTATATATATTTTGTATTAATGGAAAATAAAACACTAATATATCGTGATTAGATAAGTATTAAACTCCCTGAGTCAATACATGTTAGAATCACCTTGGGCAGGGATTACAGCTGTGAGTCTTTCTGGGAAAGCCTCTAAGAGATTTGCACACCTGGATTGTACAATACTTGTCCATTATCCTTTATAAAATGTGTCAAGCTCTGTCAAGTTGGTTATTGATCACTGCTAGACTGCGATTTTCAAGTCTTGCCATAGATTTTCAAGCTGATGATTTAAGTCAAAACTGTAACTAAGCCACTCAGGAACATTCAATGACGTCTTGGTAAGCAACTCCAGTACATATTTGACCTTGTGTTTTAGATTATTGTCCTGTAGAAATTTTTATTTGTCTCCCAGTGTCTGTTGGAAAGCAGACTGAACTAGGTTTTCCTCAAGGATTTTGCCTGTGCTTAGCTCTATTCCGTTTATTTTTATCCTAAGAAAAACCTCCCTAGTTCTTTCCAACCCATAACATGATGCAGCTACCACCATTCTTGAAAATATGAAGAGTGGTACTCAGTGATGTGTTGGATTTGCCCAAACATAACAGTTTGTATTCAGGACAAAAAGTTTATGTATTTGCCACATTTTTTGCAGTATTACTTTAGTGCAAACAGGATGCATGTTTTGGAATATTTGTTATTCTGTACAGACTTCCTTCTTTTCACTCTGTAATTTATGTTACTGTTGCCGAGTAACGATGTTGTTGATCCATCCTCAGTTATCTCCTATCACAGCCATTAAACTCTGTTACTGTTTTAAAGTCACCATTGGCCTCATGGTGAAATCCAAGAGTGGTGTCCTTCCTCTCCGGCAACTGATTTAAGAAGGATGCCTGTATCTTTGTAGTGACTGGGTGTATTGATTCACCATCTAATGTGTACAATTAATAACTGCACAATGCTCAATGTCATTTTTTTTTTTTTTACCCTTCTTCCAATATGTGCCCTTCTTTGCAAAACATAGAAAACCCCCCTTGTCTTTGTAGTTGAATCTGTGCTTGAAATTCACTGCTCGATTTAGGGACCTTACATATAATTGTATGTGTGAGGTACAGAGATTGGGTAGTCATGTTAAACAGTATCATTGTATACAGAGCTAGTCCAGGCAACTTATTATGTGACTTGTTAAGCACATTTTTACCTCTCAACTTATTTAGGCTTGCCATTACAAAAAGATTGCATACTTTTATTGACTCAAGTTTATTTTTTTAAATTAATTTGTTAACATTTCTAAAAACACAATTCCACTTTGACATTATGGGGTATTCTGTGTAGATAAGTGACACACAATCTGAATTTAATAAAACAATTCAATTCAAAACTACTAGCCACCTAGCAATTTGATGTTGGCTTTAGCTATCCCAGATAGGTTGAGGCAATCAATCAAGTTAGAGTAGCTAGCTTGTCTAACTATCATCTTCGCTGGCATACCTGCTGGCAAGATTGGTAGACTTTAGAAAAGCAAGCAATAACTAAATGTACTGAATAAGACTCACATTCCTTTCAATATTTTTCCCATATTTTAGCAGAGATGCAGAGAAGCATATTTAGTTTCTTTAAAGAATAACCACTAATCGGGATATACAGACAGCTCAAAAGGTATGCTTAGATATGCAGAAAAACAAAAGTGTTTAACATAGAATTAAGCGTAATGATTATGGCTGTAGCAAGACAAATATGTTTCATGAATAATATGAATGAACAGGAGCCAAGCCCACCTCCTGACCACCCCCAAGCCATCCTCACATACTTTGTGCCCCCTCAGATTTTTGGAGTTCATGACGCCCCTGATAAATAATACAGATATTCAAACATTACAACATTATAAAAACATTAATGAAACAAAAGTGAAGGCATTAATTCATTACTGTATTTCATCCATATGCTCTGTTCCTATGTAGAAGCGTTGTGACGTTGGCGCGTGTTTTACGCACGCAGAACATAGCGTAGCCACATAGCCTGCTCTGCACTGCTTCATATCATTATGGGAATGCGATACTGTTACACTGCAGATATTGATTGATTTTATTGATATGTGTTACGACTTGTAGTGAAAGGCGACATTTAGCCTTGCATTAATCCCTTATGTATAATTCAACTTTAGGTAGCTAGAAGGAATGGTTTAAAATGTAAAATGCTCAAATCATATGCCCTGTAAGGTTAGCTTTTCCCTTGTAGCCCATGCAATGGTCTGCCTGTCTGCAAACAAACCCCCATCAACAAGGGCGTCCATCTTTCGCAACGTCCAGGTTTGTGTAGGCCTACATGTAAATATTTACGCATTCAAACCGCCGACAGACAACTAAAATATGAAGCTTACTACCACCATGGCTATTGGCTACTGTTCAGATAAATGACCAGTTCATTTCTGTTATTTCTTCTTATTCCGCTCACAAATGTGCTCTATTCCAGTCAGACAGCTGCGGCTGTTCTCGTGAACAAAAGCGACAGGCGCGCGCCAGCAGCTGACATCTCCAATCCTGCGCTGAAGCCTGTCTCCATATTCTGAATGTACCTAGTGTCTCATTGTTATTCGATTAAATATAATCTAACATTGTTTACGAATACATGATTCATTTTAAGTAGCATATCTGTGCTGTAGTGCCGATATTCGTTCTGGGCAGGTGTTTAGGCGTTTGTTATTCAAGGTTTTAAAATGAAGACTAGGTTTTACGCTGTATTTTGATACTGAAGGTTTGGATTGATCTGCTGTTGCTTTGGGCAGTTGACGACTGGTTTGGGGGCTTATTGTTTTAGGACAAAGATCATCTCAAGTCTGGACTCGCAGGAAACCAAGTACTGGCATTTGTTTTTCACACCACTTCTACTTTGGCAATTTTGAAAGCATACTCATTTCATGTCTTGATGATGCCTACTGTCAGATCCTGATATATAGCTGCTTATTCAGGTAGGCTATATCAAATTTGGTTCAGTCAAGTCTTAAACTGCTAGGCTATCTTTTGTTCATTTTCTGACAAGTTTCTTTTAAAAACATTAGCATGTTATCTTGTTTCAGGACCATGCTCTCAACTGTAGGCTAGTATAGGCTAGTGCTGAATAAAATATTATAATAAAGTGGTAGGTGTATATTGTAGAATATATGGTAAATATGTATCATTTCAGTTTGAGATGATACACCATTGATATATTACATCTTAAAATATTAAAAATATATATTTTATTTAAGTATATACATATAGTTTTGAACAAGAATGAAGTCCTTACCTTATGCACTGCAATGTGTCCTGTCAATTAGTGAGCTTACCTGCTTTCAAAGGTGCGGACCCCAAAATTGGCATTTGTCATCCGCCACACCTTAAAATGATAATTTGTTTAGTAATATATGAAGAAAAACATTCTTAAAAATTACATTTTAAACTTCAGGATCTTAATTACCTTCTCATTGTGTGAGTGGAAAGCTCCTTGTCCCAGTGGATACATCTCTGCACTTTTGGAGAGGGACACTTGGAGACAGTGCTCTCTTTTTGCTTGATTGCATCATATTCACACCAGAATATTTTCCTCTGCATTCAAATGGTCTGTTTCAATAAAAAGGGGTCTTTGTGTGTTCAAAATATCCCCTAGCAATGATTTTGGGCAGCTCTAAGAGGCCCCAAGGCTTGGTGAATCCACAAAAACCCAGTGGAAACTCTCTGAGAGCTCATTTGTGCAGCAAGTTACAATTGCTTCTCAGCATTGGCTGTATGACTGGTGGATGGGCCATATGATGTGAAAGCCATTGGGGGGGAGGACAGAGGGAGTTAGGGGACGGTTATTTACTATAGGGCCAGTGTCATACCGTTTGAAAGGGACATGTTGGCGCCTGTGGGACTATGTACCCAAATAGGCCCTTACTGAGCATCTGGGGCCTTCTGTATTTTACAGTAATGGTTGAGTCCAAAATGAGCACCCCTACACATTCAACTTACATGGAAGTGCCCCTTTTGCAGGGATTTCTGGGAAGAAGAAGGAGGCTATCGAGGTTGGGACTTTGGAGAGAGAGAGGTATAGAGAGAGGCACTTTGTAAAGGTAAGAAAAACTCTGTTCCACTATGGTTAGGGTGCCATTGGATGAATATGAGGTATATAGAGACTCTAATCTCAAAATATATCTAGAAAAATGTAGGTTTTCAGGTGCTAGGTGGTGTCTGTATAATGTTATAGAGAAGGGAGGGTCAGGCCATTATGCTGTGCATAAACAAGGAAATATGGAAGCACGGCTAGGGGGAGCCATAGCTGGGAAGGGAAGGGAGCTTGCTGGCTCTATGCTACTGCAGAGGAGATGTTGGTTGGATTTAGTACTCACAAAGTCAGTAAAACTCCGGAAGAAACTGTATTGTTGTCTATTGTGTTAATTAGTCAGTTATTGTCAGATTTATATTGGTCTCAGGGCTGTTGTCCAAAGGGAAGTGCCCAAACTGCCTCACAGGCTGTGCTCTGTAAAGAAAGATGGGAAGGTGTCATGATTGAACAATAAGAGACAGAAAATTATTCAAATAAAGAGCAAACATGTAAATGGTAAACTTTGCAAAGATTTTAGTGTGAGATAACGTGTAGAATTTAGTTAGCTTGCTCTGCTATGTGCTTTTTTTTTAGAGAGCTGTAAAGATGGCCGCTCCACTGTAGGGAGAGTGGTGAGAGTAACTGCCCACTTCCTGATTGAAGCACCATCGCAACTGCTTTGTTTGCATTCATGCTCAGGCAAAATGTGTTGTTTGAATACAAATGACCAGCTTTAACTTAGAATTAAGTTAATTATTTTGGAAATAATGGTGGTATTTGAGGTTACAGGACATGGGCCTAGACTAACTGCTTCAAACAGGGAGTGCTGCAGTGTTCTGAATCTCTGAAGGCTCAGCTATACAGTAGCACAGTGGTGATCGGTTAACCTGAAAGGGAGACGTTAGTTTAACGGGCCTTGGGGCCTGGTCAGCTGTTTCCCTGAAATAACATATTGGGTTGACAGCCCATATACATAAACTTTTCCATACATACACTTTTCTACTGTGTACAAACACAGTTTACTATGGGATGGGTAGAATTGAAACCACCAGTTATAAAGCATTCGATTGGGAGGAACAGTTAAGCACAGGCTTAATTTGCACAAAGGGTTAAATTACACTGCCGCTTGCTTGCATTTCTGTGATGATGATAGACAGAGTATTAATGTGAAAATGTCTGTAATAGTGCTTTATGTTTCTTAATTTACTTAATTCCTTGCTGTTTTTGTAGTTCTAGAAATAAATAAAAAATGGCCCCCAGGTTAAAGAGAACAATTAACCCTTTCATGACCTACTTTTCAAAGCTGTATTGGGTTGAGTCGGGGTGATGGGTAACACGTTCTTTCTCAGATGCGGTGTTATCTGTAAAGGGAAAGACACAAAAAGAGAAATAATTACACAAATTAATTAGAAATTGTATCCATAGATATATTTCAGATCTCAGAAAGTGACATATGTTGTCTCACCGGTGTGGTAAGGAGCACCGAAAGCCAGATCATATTCTCATGAAAACTGGGCTTTTAATCAGATTTCTTTAAGCTACTATCTCCCCATTTGCTTCTTTTCAAGTTCCTTCTTTCCTCCATATTAATTTAAATACCATCCTATCCAAACCCACTAACCAATATTTGCCTGAATGTAAAGGGTTAAAACATGCTCTGGAGAGACATTGCTACGCAGTCCATATAGTTGGTGCTGAAATCTGACTGAGTTTTTTTCCCCACATAAAAATATGTACATTTACTGCCCCCTCTGGTAGATTCAGGCAGAAAAGAGTGAATTTGACCAAAGACAAACAGGCAACCTGGGTGTTCCTCACACTATATAGTGTGCAGTGCCTCAACTCTTGATAAACCCTTGTCTCCGCCTGTACATGTGGGTGAACCTCTGCCAGAACCCATGTACATTTAGCCACTGTTGTAATGCCACAACTGGGGTGTATGTTTGTAGTGGCTGTGGTCTCAGCAGGCATTCCTATCCTGCCATTTGCACTCAATGAGGTGAGTGACTAAAAATGAGATTATGAGCAGGCTCTCACTTTGACACCGCTCTCAGTCTGATATCTGTCGAATTCAACTCGTGACTTTGGTACATTAAGGCTGTGCTTTTTCAAAAACACCTTAGTCTACAATTACGCGTTTCTGTAACATAGTTGAACATGAGCACAAGTACCACTGTGAAGAATGAGAAATCACTTCTCAGACATTAATCCTCAACTCATATAAGTTAAATTAGCCTCTGAATTCCTCCACTAGAACACGGTGAAATGATCTAACTTCATGTACAGTAGTGTCTTTGATGTAGTACTATAGTTATGTCAACCGTGCTGCCCTACAACAGGTTTCTCTTCCACCAATATTGAGCTCAGTCTGTCGTCTCTGCTTCTCTGTATGACTCAGTGTCCCACCCAGTGGCTGTTAGCGCACATTGCTTCTAACTACCACTCGAAGGGCATGATTTCCTCAATTAGCCTGCTAGCGTTGCTATCGCAGCTACACTGGAGCTATCAGTCTCTTCCATAGAGGCACATTCATAATCGGCCTGGTGCTGAAGTGCTGAACAGAGGGCTGCTATGCTTAAAGAGAAAATTGTTAACTCCTTCTGCCAAATGCCACTCCAGATTTTAGACTTCTGTTTTGGTTTGTAGCTACTGTATGTTCTACTGCAGCAGTAGCCATGTGAGCCAACAAAAAGTGTATTGAAGAGTAGCCCCCCCCCCGCCCCCCTATTATTTTGGCTACATCTCATCTGTGCACTCCTTAGAAACAGCTGACAATGGGAGTCAGTTGCACGACAGCTGTGTGACTGTTGTTAGCAGCTGAAAAACAGAAACGCAACCAAGGACACCCTCATCTCAGTAGGTCTTTGTGTGCATCATGTGGCATCATATAATAACTTTCAAGATCATGTCCATGTAAACCCACACCTGAAGACAAACACAGCTAAAAAACCAACAACAACATCTTTTGTATTTGTATTTCAAACATGTGGAAGAGTTGACCCAGCATTTGACCTTTAAGCCACCTCAGTTTCAGTCGCAGTGATCTAGGTACACCTTTGGAAACAACTGCCGATCTTTGAAAACGTCCATCACTCTCACTCAACTCATGCAGGTTAAATTAGCACCGTGAAATCATTTCACTTCATGTAAAGTAGTGTCTTTGATGTGGTACACAACAGTTTAAGCAACTGTGTTGCCATAGTACAGGTTTCTCTCCCACCAAGATTAAGCTCAGTCTATTGTCGTCTCTGCTTCTCTTTATGACTCAGTCCTGCCCAGTGTATGTTAGCTTCCATGGGTTCTGTCCACCACTTGAGGGGCACGACTTCCACATTTCGCCTGCTAGCGCTAATATCACGGCTACACTGGAGCGATCAGTCTTTTCCTTAGCGGTACATTCAAAGCAGCTTGGTGCTGAAGTGTTGAACGGAGGGCTGCTATGCTAACAGAGATAGCTGTTAACTCCTTCACTGACAAATACAATGTCTCTGTATAGTAGGCAATGTGATCCCCTTTTAAAAACTGCATGAAAGGCTGTAGAGAGAAATGCCGTCTGATCTCATCTAGAAATTGAAAGAACACTATTAGCTGTGCACAGATGCAGTCATATTTTCCCCAAATCTTGATGGATGTTGTCTTTTCTTTAGGCGTCCCATCGATCAGAGCCCGAAGTCGCAGTCCAGGAGCTTGTCAAACCCTCCAACGTAAGCAATTCCTCCACTCACTTGTCAACGGCTACAAATACTTCTTTACAAGTTTTACTCAGATCATTTTACTTAGATATTTTACTCACTGGGATAATACAAAGGCTGTGTCTGACACTTTTTAGTATAGCCTACGTGAATTATTTTACCTACATTTCTGTCAAATTACAAGGGTGTTTTATGGAAACTTATTGCAATGTGTATAACATTATTTTGTTTGTTGCTACAACTCTGGGTGTCAGTTGCTCGATAGCTGTGGTACGGTTGAGGGCAGCAGTGAACACCCTCATCCCAGTAGTTTTTTTTGTGTGCACTTGTATCATCTGGCATCATATAGTGTCTTTGATGTAGTACACTACAGTTTAAGTCAACCGTGCTGCCCCACAACAGGTTTCTCTTTCACCAAGACCGAGCTCAGATATTCTGTCATCTCTGCTTCTCTGTATGACTGTGTCCCGCCCAGTGGCTGTTAGCGTCCGTTGCTTCTAACTACCACTCAAAAGGTATGACTTCCTCACTGGAGCTACCAGTCCCCTCCATAAAGGCACATTCACATCGGCCTTGTGCTGAAATACTGAAAGGAGGGCTGCTATGCTAATGTAATGGAGGTAAGAAAGTGACATACGCTTACTCCACATAACTAGCTTAAATGTCGCCAATGGTGCTATCGTATCCGATCATTTTCTATAGAGCAACTGGTTGGTAAGTTGTCAAGGATGGCGGTCGCGTATGTTTGCGATTAGAGCGCCACTGGTTTGAGCCCAGTAAGGGGATGCAGGGACAGTGGAGGAAGCAAAGCTGTTAGCAGCACACTGGTTTAGGTTTCACTGACAGAGATGGCTGTTAACACCTTCACTGCTGTCCAATATCAACTGGAAATTGAAAGGACACTATAGGCATCTGAGTCACAGACCAGGAGTTAGACCATTACAATTCCTCCACTCACCTGTCAACAGATACAAATACAGAATTTTAAAGATACATCATTTTACTTAGATATTTTATTCACAACAATGATACAAAGACTCTGACACTTCTTAATGTAGCCTACATATCACCTCCACTTTGATTAAATCGTTCACAATTTTACCTATGTTTCTGTTTTATGTAAACTTACTGCAACGTGTACAGTTTTGTTTTAGCTGTTGTTATACCTCTGTGAACTCCTTAGCTGACAATGGGTATCAGTTGCACGACAGCTGTGGTACTGGTGTTAGTATAATGGATGTCACGCTTCTTGCTTAGCGAGTACCACTTCCTGATTCGGCTCACACAGAGGCTCAAACCCAGGATCTCTTGTTTTCTAGCACATGTGACCACCCGCCCGAAGCGTCTTACCAGTCACGCCACACAAAAAGCTAGCTATATGGTGGCACAAAGTGGGGAGACTTCAGGGTGAGGAGTAAGTTTTACATATCCCCCATGTGCTACATTAGAAGCTGTCTTGAGACAGCAACCGTGGACACCCTCATCTCAGTAGCTCTTTGTGTGTGCAGTTACATCATAACTTTCTAGATCATTTCCATGTAAACCTTCTGAAGACACAGCCAAAGAAAACACCAAATATTTCAAAAATCTTTTAGCACTTTGTCATTGTCACTCCTCAGTTCTCTAGTTCCATTCACATTAATGAAAGATTTCCATGGAAGTTGGCATCACTCGACACTGCAGCCATGGGATAGTGAACCAATCAAAAGTGGATTGAAGAGTAGCCTTTTCCTCGTAACCCAATCAGCATTGTGTATGCATGAGCCACTACCACACCCTGCCCTTACATGGCACGGAGGACTGGCCAAGGTCTACAGATGGATGTAAAGGCTGCTAGTTCAGAGACAACAGGGCCACAATACTAAGACCACTACAACTACTACTACTACAACAGAACCACAACTACCAAGAGCATTACTACAGAACCAGGAGGGGAACAGCTTCCGACTTGTCTCAGGTAAGATTCGATTACTAATCATAATTTTAGATTAAATCAATGGACATTGAATTTATCAAGCACAATAACATATTTTTTTGGTCCCAATTTCAGATTGAATAGTGCTAGTTGTAGAACGCACTGATATCAAAAGATGTAATCCCTTCCAATGATTGCATAAAAAATGGTACATTCATCAATACTCTGAGAAGAGTATTTATTTAACTAACATTTCCATCTAATGTGTGACATATAAGTTTTTTTTAACTCCAGTTTCAGAACTGGACAGCAACCATCTGCCACTGGCTGCAGCAGAATACTGTAGAGAGTCAGCTGGTGTTCAAAGAGCAGACTGTAATCTGTTCTTCAGCTGTACGACAATATTCTATTATTATTCAGCTAAATTCCAGATGCAGTTGCAGAATGTGCGTACACACTCACATGTTTGTCAAAGATTCACGAGGCTGCTTTGTGGATATTCTGAATACAAGTGAAAGCAAATCACCCCACATGATTGAAATGCAATAAAGTTGGCACTACTTGCAGACATGAGCGATGTAAATACTAAAATACACTCTTCTCTCTCTAGGACGACAGTGAAGTCGTATGTGTAGCAGCAGCTATGGACAAGGAGACAGTGGTCATAATCCTACAAGGCATGGAGAATGTCTCCTCCTTCGCCGCCACCATCAACCCACTCTTCGACATAGTCACTGCAGTGGTGAAGGTGACAAAGGACCTGGTCGCCAAAGACCTCACCCAAGACCTGGACACCCAACAATTGGGCCACATCCACGCCAAGCTGGAAAGCATCTCCAAGACAAACCAGCAGATTCTGAAGCAGATTCACCTGACCGAGGTCAATGAGAAGTACAGCAAGTATGAGGAGTATATCAAGCACCAGTACACCGCTCTCAACACCATGGTGAAACAGTTCAATAACGACCCTGAGGGAAGAGAGCGCCACATGAAAGATTTCCAGGAAGTCTATGAGAGAGACAAGGATACCCTTGCTCTAGACACATACTACAGCAGTGTCATAAAAGAGAATAAAACTTTTGAACAAAAGGGTTTGCTGGAGGTGTACCTAGAGCACTACAAGCAAAACCAAGACGTCATGGAGAAAAAGTGTTCCCAACTGGCTAATGTCTTTCACATGGGCCTGATGACACTAATGGCATATACGGTGGTCACAGAGGATGATGAGGTTGAAGTCAGGGAGAAATGGGCCCCCAGGGTGAAGAAGATTCAGGCCAAGATGGATGAGGCGCTGGCCCAGTGTGAGGGGAACTGATCCTCATCATGGTAGTTATGGTCGGGTGGGCATATGAGGGCTTTAAAGGGATACTTTGGGATTTTGGCAATGAGGCCCTTTAACTACTTCGCCAGAGTCAGATGAACTCATGGGTACCATTTTTATGTCTGTGTCCAGTATGAAGGAAGTTAGAGGTAGTTTTGTGAGTTACTGCTAACTAGCATTAGCACAATGACTGGAAGTCTATGGGTATCTGCGAGTCATCTAACTCTGGGAAAGTAGATTAAGGGCCTCATTGGCAAAATCCAGAAGTATCCCTGTAAGGTTAAAAGCTGTTTGGAGACTAGTCCTCTTCCCTCAATTTAAAAAGAAAAGTAATTTCCTTTTGGGTGGTGGGCGATATTCTTTGTCAATGAATGGAATGGATTAAATCTAGATTGATCATAGCAAAATATTATACAGTGTTGCACTTCTGCCCTCATGTTTTCAATTTACCACTGCCGACTGTCGTTTATTTTCAGAAATGAGTCTGAATGCATACTTTATGGTAACCTTGTATATCATTGTTTTTTCTTCCTTCGATTAAGTGTACTTTTGCTTCTTGACTTTTTCTAAATAAATTCTTTTTTTGCACTTGTTATTCATTTTTATGCTCTTACATGGAGTTATGTAAATGACACAATGGTGATCAAATGTAGTCCACTTTATAAGGTTCAAAACACTTACACAGAGAATGTTACAAAGCGTACAACATACTGATGAATTACTGTTGATTTTCAACAGTGTTGGCCAGTGTTCATTTCAAACTATTTACAGAGTTACAGAAACTCATTGAGTGTTAATTTTTTATATTTTTTATTTAACTAGGCAAGTTGGTTAAGAACACATTCTTTTAACAATTATGGCCTAACGGGGAACTGCCTTGTTCAGGGGCAGAACAACAGATTTCTTTTACCTTGTCAGCTTTGGGATTCGATCCAGCAACCTTTCGGTTACTTGCCCAACGCTAGAAGCACTAGGCTACCTGCCGCCCCTAAAAAAGCTAAAAACACTTTCGAAAGTGTAACATTAACTCTGTGTAGTGTGAAACAATATAGATACTTTTTTTGTCTTAAATGTAACACTATTAGAGTTTAAAACATTCACTTTTCTTTTTTTAAGAACTTGTCAATAGATTGCTCTACTCTCTCTCTCTTTCTCTTAGACTCCTGTCTCTCAATCAGAAGCTACCATCCTCCCCAACCCTTTCAAGCACTACCTGGTATTGACTTCTGTGTCGTGACCCCCTGCTTGCCATCATGTCGGAGATGGAGATCGTGGAGGACCGGGCCAAGCTGAAACAGGGCCTGGTGAAGGTGCTGCAGTGTGTGGCCACCATCTCATCTGCTGCGGCTGTGGTCAACCCCATTTTTGGCGTGGCCGGCTCTCTAATCCGAGTGGTGCTGCACCATGTGGACGATGAGGACATCCAGACACTGAAGCGCGAGTTTGGCTCTGTCAACCGTTCCCTGGACCAGCTGTCCCAGCAGAACCGCGGCGCCCTGCTACAGATCAAGAAGGAGACGCTGGATGGCCAGTACTGCTGTGTGGAGGAAAACCTGCGCAACCAGTTCCGCAAGTTTATGGAGATGGTGGAGGCACGGCCCGAGCACTGTGAGCGCAAGAAGGTCGACTTCGAGGAGAGCTACTCCAACGACCTAGGCGACCAGAACCTGCACACACTCTACGAGGGTGTGGTGGGCAAGCCCAAGCTGTTCAGCCGGCCCATCCTGGAGGTGTACCTGAAGCACTCGCAGGGCGACCGCCGCACCATGGAGAACCTGTGCACGCGCCTCACATACCTCTTCTGCATCGGCCTGATCGCCCTCATGGGTTACGCCGCTGTCATCGGAGACGACGAGGAGGGCATCAGCGACGAGTGGACCGAGAAGATGGAGCACGTGCAGGAGAGGATGCAGGAGGCCCTTCAGAAATGCAAGTGAAGAAGAGGAGGAGGAGAAGGAGGTGTAGAGGCTGCTACTTGTCCTCCATACACAGGACTCTCTCCACATTCCCTCTAGGAACCCCCCCCCCCCCATCACTTTTCTCCTTACTCCAGGACAGCTGTGTATTCAACGTCACTATTTATTCAACCAGTTAATTGACTATCAATGTGGATCGTAGGAGGTTGGTGGCACCTTAACTGGGGAGGACGGGCTCGTGGTAATGACTGGAGCAGAATTAGTGGAATGGTATCCAATACATCAAATACAGTTTCCAGGTGTTTGCCATTCCATATGCTCAGTTCAGGCCATTATAATGAGCCCTTCTCCCCTCATCAGCCTCATGTGATGTGGATTCATTATTATTTAATGATCACATGGCTATTCACTGTTGGTACCTATGAGTTAGAGGTAAGTCAATTTAATGAAAACAGTTAGTGATTTGCCTCATCCACAGCAGTAGTCAATGAACAGACCTATATAATATACGTGAATGTTGATATGGAAACCTGCATACACAGCGGTCTGACGATCAACATTTGGACTGGCTCTCAATTAGATTTAACTATGCCATTCCTATCTTCTAAAGAGTAAGATGGAGTGGTTTTAATGTCTGACAATGCTCAGCACTTTTGAAAAAATATGTTATTTTGCTGGTATTTGCTGGTGATTTAGAGGGAGACACAGAGAACAGGCTCATTCTGTTGCGTGAATGTAAGATTCACCATAATGGGTATCTATTTTAACAGATATATACTCCATGCAATTCTAATAGCGCCACTGATGCAACCTAAAAAACACATTATCTATACTGTGGACACTATTAACATAGCATGCCAATTGCCTAAATACAAAAACAATTGACTTTACAGTGGGTTAATTAGTATTACTTTACTAATTACTGTAGGTAATTTGTAACTATATATCTGCAGCTAAATTAACTGTTATTTAGCATTTAATTGGAGATAGCATAAAAAACGATTGATAAATAATGCACTGTAAAATATAACTTAACCAAAATCTAACTGATAACAAATATCCAGAGTTATCTAAGAATGTATTTTTGGCGGGGATCCTATAGTTAACCCCCCACCCCCCACATACACAACACTAGCATTATGTTGCTTCCATAATTATTCAACAAAAACACTAGACTGTCTGTCAAAGCGCTTTGGCCCGGATAATGAAGTCAGTGGAATGATAATCATACTGTAACTAACACTAAACACTTGTAGCCTGTTTTAATTTAATACCAAAACCGGCCTACTATACTGTCCAAAAACACTAGTTTCCTTTTCAACCATATTGTTTGGTATTTGTTTGTTTTCATGAACACACCACATTATGGTGGGTGTGATGTAAGCCAACCAAGTGCAGTTACTACACTAAACTATACGTGACAACTAATCGCACAACAATACAAAAGGTCAAAGTATACATTAGCTTTAAGTGCTTTCTCTCTTATGGGTTTTCTTGTATCACAGATCAATTAAGTATTTGCAAAAATGTTTGTTTGTTTTTACCAAGGTTGCGTTCATAAAATCACTCTGGCCATCTACTACGATTTCAGAGCACTCTCGTCTGAGTGTGTCATAGCGCAGAATAACTGATTAATTTTTGAACACGCAACACCCATTGAATATGACCTGTGTCAATAAACATCTGCAAAGAAAACATATTTAAATTGTTGCCAGCAGCACAGTTAGTCACCAACACTCTACACAACACGAGTGAGGTGTTCTCTCATTTGTGTCTTGAAGTAGCTAGCAAGCTAGCCAACTTTAGCCAGTTATCTTAGGTGCTTGACTGCCGTTGTGAGGTCAGAACGCTCAGATCAACCCTACTCCCCGGCCAGAGCGTCCATTGTGCCCTCTAAACGCTCCAAGAGCGAAAGGCTCTGAATATACAAATTGAGAATCTGACAACACTCAAAATATATGAAGGCCCAGAGCGCACAAATTATGAACACACCCTAAATAATTTGATTTCTGGGGAATTATCTTTGCTCTGTGACCCCCTTTCTTTTCACTTAATCTATTATATTATTTTCATATTTTGAAGCAATTTACACCAAAAGTAATGTAAGAGAGATTTTTTTTTAACTCAAATACATTATGGTGATGTTTTGTAGATGTTTTCGGGATTTTATACATCTTAAATGGCCATAGTAGTTTTTATTTAGATAAGAAACCTCTCATAACTGACCAACAGTGTCTCTTACACTGTGGTCCATGTTCCGTGTCCCCATACTGTGTCTTGCCTAAGAAAGGGTTCACAAAGTTATGTTTTCTGTTCTTTACTTAATTTGTTCTTGTGCTCTAATGCACTGCTGTTTGATTTGATCTCTTTCTTCTGTGCTATTAACCCCACTACTCAGATTTCCAGTGTTACTGATACCATGTCTATACTCACAGATCCAAGAGAGCTCTCCATATCTGTGATTCATAACCTTATATTCAATGGAATGGCTATTCTGTGGTACCAGTCCCTGTCTTTCATATTGTTTCAACTGAGATGTATGGCTGTTAAATAGTTATAATTCTGTACTGTTAAAATTAATAGATGGGAATATATTTACCACTTTAGGGCTTTCTGAAAATATATGCTCCTCATCTAAACTTCATAGCCTATTTTTGTTGTTATGTTGTTCTTTGTTGGCTGGTTGTACTATGCAGCACTATCAATAAAGATTGAATGTAAAATATCACTTGTATTAGATTGATTTTATGCATTAAAATATCTTGAGGAATTCACAATAGTATTATCATTTTAACTTGGTTTATCTCAAAATGATGATGATGGGCAATACATACAGTCAGGTCCATGATTTTTGGCACCCTTGATTTAAAAAAGTCTATACAATAAATAATACAATTAGATAAAGGCTAGTTACCGTCGCAAAGGGAGACTGCTAGAGTATTGAAAACAGGTGCAAAAAGATATCCCTTTTAACCCAATCTTTTGAGACTTGTTAAACAAAATCTCATTCTCTGAGCAATTGTATTAGTATAAAATAATAATTTACAAATGTTTTTGAGCATGCAATATAGTCTACACCGTCTTCAATTTTGCTTCCTTATCATTTTAACTAAAAAGGGATTCAATTAGATTTTTTTCTACAGATCTGCACAACCTACTCAACATTTTCAAAGTGAAAGAAGGTTATAGAAATGTTTCTATACACATACAAAATAAACTGAATTATTAGAATTGGATAAGTCTCCATCCCCCCTTAGTTAATACTTGGTGGAAGCACCTTTGGCAGCCATTACAGCTGTGAATCATTTGGAATAAGATTCCATCAAATTTACACAACTCTTAGGGCAACATATATCCATTGGTTTTATTAAAATTGCTCAAGCTCATTACATTTGGTTGGGAATCATTGATGGACATCAATATTCAAATATTGTCTCTGATTTTCATGCAAATTTAAGTCAGGACTGAGACTAGACCACTCAGGAACAACTCTTGGAAAGCCATTGTGTCTTTGGCATTAAAATGTGTCTAATTGTCTCACTGAAAAATAAAACCTTATCCCAGGGTTAGGTTTTCAGAAGATTAAGTTGGGGTTTTCTCGAACTTTTTACCTTGGTTTTGCTCCATTAATATTTATTTTGATCCTGACATACTGACCAGTCCCTGCCGATGACAAGCTGCCATCACAATGTAGTTTTGAATTTAGGCCAAAAAGTGTATTTATTTGCTGTTTTGTCTTGCAGTATTACTTAACGGTCTTGTTGCAAACAGAATGGATGATTTGGAGTGGATTTTTTTAAACACAGGCTTCTTTTCCCCCTTTGTCATACAGGCCAGTAATATGGAGTGAATGCAATGTTGCTGATCCCTATGTATTTTCAAATATTGTGGTGGTTGCATCATGTTATTGGTATGGTTGTCACCGGCAGAGACTGGGGAGTTTGTTAGGATCAAAATAATTAATCTTAATTAATAATTAGTCTTTTGAAAACCCTGGGATTTTATTTTTCTGTAGGACAAGTACACACATTTTAATGCAAAATACACATCCAATTATGATATTGCCATATTATTATTATTATTTTAAAATGTTTTTGTATAACTTTTTTTCACTTTGAAAATGTGGAGTAGATTGTGTAGATCTCTAGGGGGAAAAAGTTCAAGGGAGTGTAGACTTTCTATAGGCACAGTAGCTCAGTATTTGTATTTATTTTGTACAGTCTTTTTTGCTCATATTTTTTATGATGCCATCTATTTTGTGAAGTGCACCAGTCCCTCCTTCAGCAAAGCACCGCCACAACATGATGTTGCCACCCCCGTGCTTCACGGTTGGGATGGTGTTCTTCGGCTTGCAAGCCTGCCCCTTTTTACTCCAATCATAACGATGGTCATTATGGCCAAACCATTATATTTTTGTTTCATCAGACCAGAGGACATCTCTCCAAAAAGTACAATCTTTGTCCCCATGTGCAGTTGCAAAACATAGTTTGGCTTTTTTTAATGGCGGTTTTGGAGCAGTGGCTTCTTCCTGCTGAGCAGCCTTTCAGGTTGTGTCGATATAGGACTCGTTTTACTGTGGATACAGATACTTTTGTACCTGTTTCCTCCAGCATCTTCACAAGATCCTTTGCTGTTGTTCTGGGATTGATTTGCACTTTTCGCACCAAAGTAGGTTCATCTCTAGGAGACAGAACACGCCTCCTTCCTGAGCGGTATGATGGCTGCGTGGTCCCATAGTGTTTAAACTTGCGTACTATTGTTTGTACAGATGAACGTGGTACCTTCAGGCGTTTGGAAATTGCTCCCAAGGATGAACCAGACTTGTGGAGGTCTACAATTTTTTTTCTGAGGTCTTGGCTGATTTCTTTTGATTTTCCCATGATGTCAAGCAAAGAGGTACTGAGTTTGAAGGTAGCCTTGAAATACACTGCTCAAAAAAATAAAGGGAACACTAAAATAACACATCCTATATCTGAATGAATGAAATATTCGTATTAAATACTTTTTTCTTTACATAGTTGAATGTGCTGACAACAAAATCACACAAAAATTATCAATGGAAATCAAATTTATCAACCCATGGAAGTCTGGATTTGGAGTCACACTCAAAATTAAAGTGGAAAACCACACTACAAGCTGATCCAACTTTGATGTAATGTCCTTAAAACAAGTCAAAATTAGGCTCAGTAGTGTGTGTGGCCTCCACGTGCCTGTATGACCTCCCTACAACGCCTGGGCATGCTCCTGATGAGGTGGCGGATGGTTTCCTGAGGGATCTCCTCCCAGACCTGGACTAAAGCATCCGCCAACTCCTGGACAGTATGTGGTGCAACGTGGTGTTGGTGGATGGAGCGAGACGTGATGTCCCAGATGTGCTCAACTTGATTCAGGTCTGGGGAACAGGCGGGCCAGTCCATAGCATCAATGCCTTCCTCTTGCAGGAACTGCTGACACACTCCAGCCACATGAGTTCTAGCATTGTCTTGCATTAGGAGGAACCCAGGGCCAACCGCACCAGCTTATGGTCTCACAAGGGGTCTGAGGATCTCATCTCGGTACCTAATGGCAGTCAGGCTACCTCTGGCGAGCACATGGAGGGCTGTGCGGCCCCCCAAAGAAATGCCACCCCACACCATGACTGACCCACCGCTATACCGGTCATGCTGGAGGATGTTGCAGGCAGCAGAACGTTCTCCACGGCGTCTCCAGACTCTGTCAAGTCTGTCACATGTGCTCAGTGTGAACCTGCTTTCATCTGTGAAGAGCACAGGGCGCCAGTGGCGAATTTGCCAATCTTGGTGTTCTCTGGCAAATGCCAAACGTCCTGCACGGTGTTGGGTTGTAAGCACAACCCCCACCTGTGGACGTCGGGCCCTCATACCACCCTCATGGAGTCTGTTTCTGACCGTTTGAGCAGACACATGCACATTTGTGGCCTGCTGGAGGTCATTTTGCAGGGCTCTGGCAGTGCTCCGCCTGCTCCTCCTTGCACAAAGGCGGAGGTAGCGGTCCTGCTGCTGGGTTGTTGCCCTCCTACGGCCTCCTCCACGTCTCCTGATGTACTGGCCTGTCTCCTGGTAGCGCCTCCATGCTCTGGGCACTACGCTGACAGACACAGCAAACCTTCTTGCCACAGCTCGCATTGATGTGCCATCCTGAATGAGCTGCACTACCTGAGCCACTTGTGTGGGTTTTAGACTCCGTCTCATGCTACCACTAGAGTGAAAGCACCGCCAGCATTCAAAAGTGACCAAAACATCAGCCAGGAAGCATAGGAACTGAGAAGTGGTCTGTGGTCACCACCTGCAGAACCACTCCTTTATTGGGGGTGTCTTGCTAATTGCCTATAATTTCCACCTGTTGTCTATACCATATGCACAACAGCATGTAAAATGTATTGTCAATCAGTGTTGCTTCCTAAGTGGACAGTTTGATTTCACAGAAGTGTGATTGACTTTGAGTTACATTGTGTTGTTTAAGTGTTCCCTTTATTTTTTTGAGCAGTGTACATCCACAGGTACACCTCCAGTTGACTCAAATTATGCCAATTAACCTATCAGAAGCTTCTAAAGCCATGACATTTTCTGGAATTCTCTAAGCTGTTTAAATGCACAGTCAACTTAGTGTATGTAAACTTCTGACCCACTGGAATTGTGATACAGTGAATTATAAGTGAAATAATCTGTCTGTAAACAATTGTTGGAAAGAAATGACTTGTGTCATGCACAAAGTAGATGTCCTAACTGACTTGCCAAAACAATAGTTTGTTTTAACAAGACATTTGTGGAGTGGTTGAAAAACTAGTTTTAATGACTCCAACCTAAGTGTATGTAAACTTACAACTTCAACTGCATGCTCCTAGGACTTCATTGAAAATAAGAATTTGTGACTTGCTGACTTGCCTATTTAAATGAAGGTAAAATAAAATTCAAATAAATGTATAGGGTCTTTTTGGGATTGGCCCATGTGTTGCAAAAAGCCAATCGGGTAGTGACTAGTACATGGCTCTCCATCCCTGTTCCTGGGGAGCTACCTACCTGCAGGTTTTCACTCCAACCCTAATCTAGCACACCTGATTCTAATAATTAGCTAGTTGATAAGTTCGAACTGGGGTTTGAGTGAAAACCTACAGGAGGGTAGCTCTCCGGGAACAGGGTAGGAGACCCCTGCTGTAGCATAATTTCATACCTCTAGGTGTCAGAATAGATGTGGAATCCTGTGGAATTTGGTGGAATTTGGTAACACTGCTACTGTAGGCACCAACACACGATGCCATATAAGTGAATTTAATACCTAATGATAAAGTGCATTTTAACATTTGCTATTAGCTGTCATAACTCATAAGTAGTTATAACATCGTTATAATAAATCACTATGATGCATTAGTGAATGTCATTTTCTTGTTGCCAGCAGATGCTGTTGCGTGAAGATGCTTGTTTCCAGGTAGAACCTATTTGGGTTTCATGTAGAACCCTTTCTACAGAGGGTTCTTTCTACATGGAACCCAAAAGGGTTCTCCTCCCCCTTCCACCAGAGGGCTTGGTGGAAACCAGACTGTATTACAAAGTCAATGTTTGGCCTATAGACCGTTTTGATAAGCCTCATGGTGGGTCTAAATGAAAAATACATTAATTTGGGAAAATATGTTACTTAAATGTCTGTGTTCGTTTTAGGCCACGGCACTGTTAAAGATAGACACGAGACAGCGCACACAGATATAGGCTAGTCCTTTGTGGTATGTCCCCTTGCCAGCCAGAAAAACAGGTTTCCCCCCCACACTCCCCTCCCCTGAGTCGGTGGACCAACACTGAGATGTATTAAGACAAGTAGGCCAACTGTCTGACACATAAGATATTGTCTTACCTGCATAACTTCATGACTTGTCGGATTCACTTGTTTCATGTGCAGTTGGCCTATATGTGCAGCTCCCACAACTTTATGCTTCAGTCAGAAGTTGTCATTTGAGACTGGCCGCTGCATGCTTCAAAGACATCGAAAAATAGGATATGTGTTTTATTAAATGGCAATTAAATGCCGTTAAATTCAATTGTGTTATGTCATCCGTTTCATAACATATCAATGAATAGAAAGTTATAATTGTGCATTAACCAAATCTATATGCAGATTATAATGATTTATAAATAATGATTTGCGTAATGGTTTCTGATCATGCGGGGATGGGGAGTAGGCGAGGCGCGCTCGCGCATCAAGTCTATGGCGCGCACAGAGAGAGAGGGGGGGGGGGGGGGAGAGAATAGAACTGATGCAATTAATTGTTTTAGACATTAGGGTTAGGGTTTCAATTCATTGTAAAAAACTGGAAAAATTGACCAATTTCATCAATGTAATTGAACTGTCATATAAGCCTATACAATATTAGAGGCACAATGTAGCACAATATTATTTCGATTATAAGGTCAAAAAGCTTCAAACAGTCATGAACATTCCCAAATTGTATACAACACTTCATTAATTGGATTTCAATAAGAAAACTCCTGAATTCAGTGTTGGTTAAACCAAAAAGATTAGGCTAGAAAATATTTGATCTGCTATAGGTAGTACATAAAAGCTTTCCCTGTAGGGGAGATGCGCTCAGTAAAAGGTATCGACGTCTCACCCATCGATCAATGTCTTAACTGCTAAAACATGTCACACTATCACACATTTATACAAAAGTGTTGTACATACCGAATTGTTTTAACCATTTCAGAATAGACCATGTGTGCCCCTCCCGCACCCATTTCCAAGAGCTGACTCTTTCACGCAAAGTGCGCAATAGTCTCTCCCAAGATCTTCAGCCAAACGCCTGTACCTGTGAATCTGTGAAAATTACAGCCAGTCACAGTCACATCTATCTTTCCCTCTCTCATAAGAGCTTACCAAAATCCTCTTCATGTCAGCACTGACGGTTAAGACAGGGGAGAGGGAATCCAAAAATATTCCACCGCATAGTGTGCGCTCCTTTCTCTCTCTCTCTCTCTCTCTCTCTCTCTCTCTCTCTCTCTCTCTGTCTGTCTCTCTCTCTCTCTATCTCTCTCTCTCTCTCTCTCCCCCTCTCTACCTCCCCCCTCACTCTCTTTGTCTCTACGTATAAACCTGCAGATATTAA
This sequence comes from Oncorhynchus kisutch, assembly GCF_002021735.2. Lineage (NCBI taxonomy): Eukaryota > Metazoa > Chordata > Actinopteri > Salmoniformes > Salmonidae > Oncorhynchus > Oncorhynchus kisutch. Next base: position 60,173,138 of record NC_034186.2, read on the forward strand.
ATGCGTGGCGATGAATCCTGCTCTCTTTTTGGACCTCTCCTCAACATCACAGTGAAAAGAGAGCTGTGGGAAAACTGAAGAAAAAAAAATCTGCAAAACTGCAGCTGTTGGGGCTGATCGGGCGTGAAGGACAAGTCGAGCCATTACCAGGTAAAGAAACGCTGTGCTGTTGTAAGAGAGGAATGGGTTTCTCGAACAACAAGACAGGGGTCAGGACTGCAAGGTGTGCCCAATGTTACTCATGGGGCTTAGCTAAATGCGTGCGTAAATGTACCCATACAATGCATCTCCATCATACATGGGCATGAGTGAAAAACTGAATTATTGTATTATTCGACCTACCCAACTGCAATAGTTATTAATTACAGTTGGAGTAATACAAATGTAGAAGTAAATTAAAGTCAGTATCAAAATTTGCCATATGTTGTTATTCTTTTTTTTTTCTCAAACATTGGAAATTACAACACAGACGGTTGGCAAAAACATAATCTAAGATATCCCAATAAAACACATCTAATTGGTGTTTATTTATTAAGACTTGGTTAATTGGACATCATGTATTTGAAAATGACGCAGTGTCTGTATGACCGTTCATCCTCTACGGATTGTGGTCTGACCAAGGATGCAATAATTTAGGGATGCTAGGGGATTTTTTAAATATATTGCTTGAGTTTGGTCGATTCTGAAACCAAATGAGGCATAAACAGACCCAGTGAAGGGCTGCTCACACCTCTGTCCATTTCAGTCATTTTATGACATGATACATGTATCATCCCTTTTGGCTTTAGATTGTCATTTGTTTTACATGCAAATGTTGCATCTCATTCAATATTATACAGATTTTTACCTTTGACCTTGACAATATCAGACATATAAAAATGTAGCTCTTGATTACAAGCATCTCTAAAACGCGTCTGTAAATAGTGGAATAGTAACATTCATGGCCAGTGATTACACTTGCTGTCTGACTAGAGTACTTTATAGATTTAATTATGTTATTCTATGTATTTCTTTTCACTGACTGTCAATCATTAAAGAGCCAATCAGCAGTAGAAACCATACCAAAAAACACCCCACTGCGATAACGTTTGTAACGAAAAAATAAATAATCATAAACAGTGCTATGATATAAAAAGTCCATGATATAAAAATATATATGTTTGTTTACATTTACTTTGTTGACATACATTGGAGTTAAACAAGCTTATATTTTAGGTTCTGATACAGTACGATAGTTGAACTAAGCTCATGAGGCATTTATAAGTTATATGTTTCAGGAATCAATGGGTACATATCATTACTTTAGAAGTCCAAAAATGTATGTAGGAATTGCTGATTGCCCCTTTAAGATTTAATAGCGATGTGGCCCATAAATGTGTGTTTTGGTCTGTAACAAGGTCCTCAATATTATTTGTAAATGTCCAAGTTTGTTACTCTGGAGGGAAAACTCACACCCTGCGCCCCAATAAGGATTTGAATGTTGACTGTTATTATAGGGCATTCAACCACTTTCTTTGAGATTACTGTGCAGCTTTTCCCTCCAGACATTGAGCATGATTCCTGAAGACCGGCACACCTATGCCAAGCATTGACACATAGTTTACCTTCCCTATTAATTCTCCCTCCAGAGCATGGCAAGTCCCCTGGAGAAGGTGGTGGCCCAGAAGAAAGAGGCCATCGAGGCTGTGATGGAGAGTTTCGAGCGAGGGGCGGAGGTGTTGGCCAGTGCAGTAGGTGAGCTCTTCCCTCTCTGTGTGGCAGCCGCACCTGTCCTACGACTAGCCCTGGACAACGTGCAGAGCAAAGAGGTCTTCTATGTCAAAGAGCAGTTCCTGGCCGTGAGGAACAAGCTGGACGTACTGTCCACCCAGCTAGAGGACATTGATTGTGAGATTAAGAAGGGTCGGCTGGATTCCCAGTACTTCTCGGTGGAGGAGAACATCAGGAACCAGTTTCGGAAATACATGGACATTCTGGAGGCCAAGCCACAGTTTCAGGAGGTCAAGAAGAGACTGTTTCTGGAGCACTTCTCCAAGACCGGAGGGGAGAAGAACCTGTATGTGCTGTATGATGCTCTGATGGGCACCAACAGCTTTGGGGAGTCCATCTTGGAGGTGGTGGAGAGGTAAAGTGTTCTTAACCATGCTAAATGGACCTTTATGCACCTGAGGAGCATGGTGTTTGTTGAGTATTTTAGTTAGAGAACACTTGTGTTATCAATTTGAACTGTTAACTTGTGATTATGGTAAATAGGATGACTACTTTTATTGTTATTCATAACAACTGAGTGGTTGGTTCTCCATCTGTCTCAGGTATGAGGCGAGGAACAGACGCCTACTGGAGGACTTCTGTGTGAGGATGAAGGAGCTCTTCTGCCTGGGCCTGATTGCCCTGCTGGGCCACTGTGCCCTCACCAAGGGCCCCGATGAGGAGCAGGAAACCATCCAGGTCTGGAGCAGAGAAATCGAGAGAGTGGAATTAAAGATGAAGGCATGCATTGAGGCCTGCGTAGCAGCCTTCCCTGAACAGGCCTGCCTTGACGCCCAGCGTCTTCTCCAGGAAAAAGAGGAACGGAATCTTCAGGACACGGCTCAGGAAGTACAGGAATTTCTCACCAGGAAGTACGACTGGGTGAGCTGGTCGGTCCGAGTGGTCAACCACTCTGGCAGCAGCTATCGGAACTGGCGTGCCGGGGACCACTTCCAACACATGGCCGGTCAGAACTGGTTTGAGGTGCTGCAGGTGAACGATACCAACCTGGTGGTTTCCTACAGCACCAGTCCCCAACCAGTGCCCCGCGACTGCATCCGGCAACTGATGGAGGGGCCGGGGAAGAAGGGTGATGCCCAGGCCGTGGTGGGGGTCCTAGAGAAGCAGCTGGCAGGGTTTGTGGTGCATGCTGTCAGTCACCATAAGGAGAGTGAGGCCACCTGGAGCTTCCCTGAGGACTGCCACTACTGGGAGAGGCACAAGAACGTGGCGCTGTGCATACACTCGGAGTGATGCTGATAGAGGTGCAACAAGTCAGACAAATAGGGACCATTATGTAATCAACCTGAAGGGTTATTCTAAATTCTGAATTGACCGACTCAAAGAGGATGTGTGGGAAATGGTGGTAAATGGTGATGAGGTTTTGTGAATACGCCATGCAGTTTGTCTTAGCCATTACATAATACTATGCACTGTGTATAGCAAGTAGCTTTGGTGGCAATTAGATTCACTGTATAGAAATCTGAATCTTTTGCTAATTGGAGGCAGTGTTACAATAGTCCAGTGTTTGCAGAGTACTTAATGAACTGTATATGCATTTTATTATAAGTGACAAACCCCTACCATAACTTATGACCACATTTTACTCAATACTCTCTCATAGTTAAATAGCTTAACTCAATGCATTACCCTACTGCCAATAGGAATAACCTTGCTGCCCACAATTCCACAGAGATGATTTTGCTGAGATTGCAACTGCTGAGCTGTGCTCTCATTTTGTCTCTCTACGACACAGGCTGGCCTACATTACAATGAAAGAGAGCATGGAAGCTATTTTGCCATCCGTGAAAACAACTTGGCAGTGTTCTCTACTGTGCCTTGTCTTCACAACACACTCAAACCCTTGCTTCTGAACCCATAGCAGGCATGCTGCAGTAGCAGAACTTTAATGGTATTACCCCCCGAGCTGTGCCTATTTGTGAACAGATTACTTATGCCAGTTGTTACAGCATGTATGTGAAGTGATGTTTAATTGACTCATCTTTCTAATTCCTACTAATTCAGTCATAATAAAAACAACATCCGAATTCTAAATATGTCATTATGCTTTGTGACAATAATCGGCAACACATCAGCTGTTATTAGATGTATACTGTGTATGTGTGTCTTGCCTGTCTTGTGTAAACATGTTGACGTCTATTGCCATTAAAGCAAGCTAGTGCACCCGCACTCACCGGGGCCCCTACTAATTGAATTGATATTTGCACATAAGTCAGCGTTTCCTGTCCACAGCTTTGGTTGGATAGTCTATGAATAACCTTTGGCTGCGCTAATATCCTGAAGACGAGCTCCAAAGTGCTTGGATCAGCATGATGGAATCACACATTATCGGTGTTGGAGGTGGAGAGCGGTGGAAACGGCCATCATTTCTTGGCTGGTGGAGTAGCTATATGGTTCTGCCAGGGCTTTAGCCTCAGTGCTACACTATCGTCAATCAAGCCTGTCAAAATTGATTGAGTGCAGTCTGTATTATACAGTGCAGTTGGAAATAGACCTTTTTTAATCATCCTCCTGTCTTCGATACACCCTCTCTTAATGTGTCTATGGGGATGTGTGAGGAAAACAGGGGTTAAGAGATTTCTTGTTGTTTACTAGGGTGACATAATAGGGTAACATTTCTCCTCTCTGAAGGTTGAGTTTCATAGTTAAGGGTATGAGTTCCATAAGAAGGGTCTCATTGAAAAAAAAAATGACATTTTCATCTTTTGAGCTTCTAGTCATGAAATCTATGCAGCCTACTCAATCACTTTTTATAGCTACTGTTTACAGGCCTCCTGGGCCATATACAGCGTTTCTCACTGAGTTCCCTGAATTCCTATCGGACCTTGTAGTCATAGCAGATAATATTCTAATCTTTGGTGACTTTAATATTCACATGGAAAAGTCCACAGACCCACTCCAAAAGGCTTTCGGAGCCATCATCGACTCAGTGGGTTTTGTCCAACATGTCTCTGGACCCACTCACTGTCACAGTCATACGCTGGACCTAGTTTTGTCCCATGGAATAAATGTGGTGGATCTTAATGTTTTTCCTCATAATCCTGGACTATCGGACCACCATTTTATTACGTTTGCAATTGCAACAAATAATCTGCTTAGACCCCAACCAAGGAACATCAAAAGTCGTGCTATAAATTCACAGACAACACAAAGATTCCTTGATGCCCTTCCAGACTCCCTCTGCCTACCCAAGGACGCCAGAGGACAAAAATCAGTTAACCACCTAACTGAGGATCTCAATTTAACCTTGCGCAATACCCTAGATGCAGTTGCACCCCTAAAAACTAAAAAAATGTCTCATAAGAAACTAGCTCCCTGGTACACAGAAAATACCCGAGCTCTGAAGCAAGCTTCCAGAAAATTGGAACGGAAATGGCGCCACACCAAACTGGAAGTCTTCCGACTAGCTTGGAAGGACGGTACCGTGCAGTACCGTAGAGCCCTTACTGCTGCTCGATCATCCTATTTTTCTAACTTAATTGAGGAAAATAAGAACAATCCGAAATTCCTTTTTAATACTGTCGCAAAGCTAACTAAAAAGCAGCATTCCCCAAGAGAGGATGACTTTCACTTTAGCAGTGATAAATTCATGAACTTCTTTGAGGAAAAGATTATGATTATTAGAAAGCAAATTACGGACTCCTCTTTAAACCTGCGTATTCCTCCAAACCTCAGTTGTCCTGAGTCTGCACAACTCTGCCAGGACCTAGGATCAAGAGAGACGCTCAAGTGTTTTAGTACTATATCTCTTGACACAATGATGAAAATAATCATGGCCTCTAAACCTTCAAGCTGCATACTGGACCCTATTCCAACTAAACTACTGAAAGAGCTGCTTCCTGTGCTTGGCCCTCCTATGTTGAACATAATAAACGGCTCTCTATCCACTGGATGTGTACCAAACTCACTAAAAGTGGCAGTAATAAAGCCTCTCTTGAAAAAGCCAAACCTTGACCCAGAAAATATAAAAAACTATCGGCCTATATCGAATCTTCCATTCCTCTCAAAAATTTTAGAGAAGGCTGTTGCGCAGCAACTCACTGCCTTCCTGAAGACAAACAATGTATACGAAATGCTTCAGTCTGGTTTTAGACCCCATCATAGCACTGAGACGGCACTTGTGAAGGTGGTAAATTACATTTTAATGGCATCGGACCGAGGCTCTGCATCTGTCCTCGTGCTCCTAGACCTTAGTGCTGCTTTTGATACCATCGATCACCACATTCTTTTGGAGAGATTGGAAACCCAAATTGGTCTACACGGACATGTTCTGGCCTGGTTTAGATCTTATCTGTCGGAAAGATATCAGTTTGTCTCTGTGAATGGTTTGTCCTCTGACAAATCAACTGTAAATTTCGATGTTCCTCAAGGTTCCGTTTTAGGACCACTATTGTTTTCACTATATATTTTACCTCTTGGGGATGTTATTCGAAAACATAATGTAAACTTTCACTGCTATGCGGATGACACACAGCTGTACATTTCAATGAAACATGGTGAAGCCCCAAAATTGCCCTCGCTAGAAGCATGTGTTTCAGACATAAGGAAGTGGATGGCTGCAAACTTTCTACTATTAAACTCGGACAAAACAGAGATGCTTGTTCTAGGTCCCAAGAAACAAAGAGATATTCTGTTGAATCTGACAATTAATCTTAATGGTTGTACAGTCGTCTCAAATAAAACTGTGAAGGACCTCGGCGTTACTCTGGACCCTGATCTCTCTTTTGAAGAACATATCAAGACCATTTCAAGGACAGCTTTTTTCCATCTACGTAACATTGCAAAAATCAGAAACTTTCTGTCCAAAAATGATGCAGAAAAATTAATCCATGCTTTTGTCACTTCTAGGTTAGACTACTGCAATGCTCTATTTTCCGGCTACCCGGATAAAGCACTAAATAAACTTCAGTTAGTGCTAAATACGGCTGCTAGAATCCTGACTAGAACCAAAAAATTTGATCATATTACTCCAGTGCTAGCCTCTCTACACTGGCTTCCTGTCAAAGCAAGGGCTGATTTCAAGGTTTTACTGCTAACCTACAAAGCATTACATGGGCTTGCTCCTACCTATCTCTCTGATTTGGTCCTGCCGTACATACCTACACGTACGCTACGGTCACAAGACGCAGGCCTCCTAATTGTCCCTAGAATTTCTAAGCAAACAGCTGGAGGCAGGGCTTTCTCCTATAGAGCTCCATTTTTATGGAACGGTCTGCCTACCCATGTCAGAGACGCAAACTCGGTCTCAACCTTTAAGTCTTTACTGAAGACTCATCTCTTCAGTGGGTCATATGATTGAGTGTAGTCTGGCCCAGGAGTGGGAAGGTGAACGGAAAGGCTCTGGAGCAACGAACCGCCCTTGCTGTCTCTGCCTGGCCGGTTCCCCTCTTTCCACTGGGATTCTCTGCCTCTAACCCTATTACAGGGGCTGAGTCACTGGCTTGCTGGGGCTCTCTCATGCCGTCCCTGGAGGGGGTGCGTCACCTGAGTGGGTTGATTCACTGTTGTGGTCATCCTGTCTGGGTTGGCGCCCCCCCCCCCCCTTGGGTTGTGCCGTGGCGGAGATCTTTGTGGGCTATACTCAGCCTTGTCTCAGGATGGTAAGTTGGTGGTTGAAGATATCCCTCTAGTGGTGTGGGGGCTGTGCTTTGGCAAAGTGGGTGGGGTTATATCCTTCCTGTTTGGCCCTGTCCGGGGGTGTCCTCGGATGGGGCCACAGTGTCTCCTGACCCCTCCTGTCTCAGCCTCCAGTATTTATGCTGCAGTAGTTTATGTGTCGGGGGGCTGGGGTCAGTTTGTTATATCTGGAGTACTTCTCCTGTCCTATTCGGTGTCCTGTGTGAATCTAAGTGTGCATTCTCTAATTCTCTCCTTCTCTCTTTCTTTCTCTCTCTCGGAGGACCTGAGCCCTAGGACCATGCCCCAGGACTACCTGACATGATGACTCCTTGCTGTCCCCAGTCCACCTGGCCATGCTGCTGTTCCAGTTTCAACTGACCTGAGCCCTAGGACCATGCCCCAGGACTACCTGACATGATGACTCCTTGCTGTCCCCAGTCCACCTGGCCATGCTGCTGCTCCAGTTTCAACTTCCACCTGACTGTGCTGCTGCTCCAGTTTCAACTGTTCTGCCTTATTATTATTCGACCATGCTGGTCATTTATGAACATTTGAACATCTTGGCCATGTTCTGTTATAATCTCCACCCGGCACAGCCAGAAGAGGACTGGCCACCCCACATAGCCTGGTTCCTCTCTAGGTTTCTTCCTAGGTATTGGCCTTTCTAGGGAGTTTTTCCTAGCCACCGTGCTTCTACACCTGCATTGCTTGCTGTTTGGGGTTTTAGGCTGGGTTTCTGTACAGCACTTTGAGATATCAGCTGATGTACGAAGGGCTATATAAATAAATTTGATTTGATTTGATTTGATTGATCATACATTTACCACCATTGAAAAACAGGTGGTGTTGAAAAGAGATAGAATGCTGCAGACCGATGGGTGTCAAATATTCACCATGAAAGAGCACTTCTCTTCAAACACACCATAAAACCTGTCCTGCAGACCACTGGTGAAATGCATCGTCACAACAGGATAAACAATGCCACAAAGTTGAATTCCATTGACAACTTTTTCCCAAGAGGTCGGGAAATTGGAGTTAACAGGGCATCCCTGGACTAAATTTTGCTCTTCATGCAGCCTAGCATGGTAGACTATAGTATATAAGTATGGAAATAATTGCAACGTCTCAATTCATAGGCTGGTGGGGTTTATGTTTTATTTTTTTAAATACAGGATTGGAGCCATGTTGTCCCTCTCCATGGTCTGTTTATCACTGTAGGTTGGTGGTTAGTTCAGCTCTTATTACATAAACCATACAGCATAAGCCCATGGAACGTCTTGTATTCATTAGTGGTTCTGTGGGCTTTTCCTGGGTAACGTCTATTGATCCATGGAGCTCTACTCCTGCATAAAGAGCTTTCCCTGTGATAGCACGTCAATTCCAACTGCCAATATGGAACGATCAAAGCTTCTGTTTGCCAGCCTGATCTATTGAGGGAGTCTGCTTTGTGGTGAAGGAGCTACAGTTATTCTGTTCATCTGGATAACAAATATTATCTGGGTTTCTCCATAATGAATGAGAAAGGTTGTATGGTGACATGGAGCCGGTGCTACTCTGTAGACAGAGGGCGCTATCACCAAACAGATCAACAGGCTTCTCATTGGTCTTCTCCAAGACTCCCTCAGAATGACAGATTTTGCATGGTGATTCTCCACAATCTGCAGCTGTCTCAAAGCAGTTAGGGATTAACATTTGAGGGTTTTTTACCACATATTGTGCATGAGCATGTTTGATTTTTCAAACCAGATTATTTGCAATATGTGGTAAAATGGTAAACCTTTCAAAACTAGAACATAATCCTAATCTGAAGACATTTTCCAAAACATCTTGATTTTTACTTTCACTTTCATAAAGTATTCAAAGATTCCCATAATTCAACAGGACCACGTGTAGCTGATGTAAGCAGTGGCACTGCTGAATGTCAGAGTATTGATCCCTGTCTTCCATCTCCAAATCGCCCCAAGATACGGATGAAATAGAAAAGAAGCGACGGCTGACATTTCCATTGGAATCTATGCCTCTACACTTCCACTCTGTGACAATCAGCATTAAGGAGACAGGACACGAAACATATCATGTTGTTTGCACAGAATGGCTGAGCCCCCGAATGTTAGGAGACATTAACGAACAATCAGCAACAGGTTTGTTGGATTTAATATTTTAACCTGCTCAGGAATTCTAATAAACCCTATCTAGTAGATGCAAAGGCCTGTTTAAAGACACGTTCTTCTCCTACTAGCCACGTTTACCCTTCTTCAGGAAGAGATCGCAGCTAATATCAATATTTCATAAACAAATGAGTGATTTGATGGAGGGAAGCATCAGAGTGGCCCTGGAGGGTCTGGATCAATGGCAGGATGGCTCTGCCTGGCTGTCTCTGCCAATCCCAGCCCAGGATAATGTTATTACCCATCAGTCGGAATGGACCATCGACCAGCCCGCTGCTCTTTAAGTGGGCTAATCCGATAAAAAGCATTAAAACATTTGTTCAGTGACACACAGCAGCAGGTCCAGCCCAGCACTCAGGATCGACTCTCTAAAAGGTCTCTCTCCTGGCTGGAGGATCTGCGGTTGGGGCTGTAGTCTTGTGAGTGTTCAGCTACGCACATCTCTAGGAGTAGTGGTATATGGGACTCTATGAAATAGTGTATGGAATGTCTACAGAACACATCTTTATGGTGAAATACCATAGAGAAAGTGTGTCCAGTGAATACAAAACATGTGTCTTTGCCATGTGCACTGCCTCAAACAGTTCCCTCATGTTGGGCAACTCTCCCCCCATTGCCCTCAGTGCTCTCCCCTCAAGGCCCCACTAAGTTTGTGCAGTATACTGTAGACTAGACTTCCCCCAGCAAAATTATACATCACGTCAGCAGCCAAGAATCTCAGCAGATGTGTATGTGTCATCTCTCTCTCTCTCTCTCTCTCTCTCTCTCTCTCTCTCTCTCTCTCTCTCTCTCTCTCTCTCTCCCTCTCTCTCTCTCATATCTCGGAGATAAGATCCAGAACTTCTTGTTTGCTCTCCTACCCCACACTTACCCTCCTCCCCAAACTACACACAGAGTAGTTCCTCTTTTAAACTGTCCAGTACATCAACCAATTTCGTTAGAGAATTTATCTACTGTAGCCTTGTATGAGCTGGGTGTTAGGGGCTACGGAGTGTGTGTGGGGAGGGGGCTAAGAGGCCTTCCCCCTGGGGAGTATAAGGAGTGTGAGCGAAAGCGTGAGAAAGAGGAAATGGAGGAAGGGAAATCAGGAAACCACACAGCAGCGATCTATGATAGTCAACGCACAGGAAGTAATAGTTTCAAATCTACATAGAATCCCCATCTAAACAATCCACGTCATAACTGGCTGTGTGGCTTCATAGACAGTAGACTTTCAGGGAAAGTACCAGCTTCAACCTCAGTCTGGGTGGTTCCCTGTAGCAGGACTATAAATAGTCCCCCAGGCTTGCTGTTATTTGTATGTCCATAAAACCATTAGTGAATTAAAGTTGCAATCTGTATATTCATCTAAACAATTCAGTGTGCTCTATAAAACATGTGCTCTCTGTTCTCTCTGTTCTCTCTTTTTTCTCTCTCTCTCTCTCTCTCTCTCTCTCTCGCTCTTTCTTTACCCTCCCTCATTCCCTCACGTCTCACTCTCTAAGATGCACATATACTGTACAACCAGTCACTCCAGAACTTCAGTATGGATAAAATACAATACATACTCTTGAAATTGTTTGGATTTCTTACCTTGTCCTTTGAAATTGACACCACAGCAAGTTCCATGTGTGCAACTTAAATGGGGTAAAATTGTCTGTAAGACAAAATAACATTCTGGTACAAGTATAACTGTATCTAACTATTTAGCAGACTTTGGTTGACACTCATGGTTACCCTATGTGGTCTCCCTACTAAGCACTGTGGCACTCCTCTCTTCCTATGAATGGTATTAGTTGTTTGGCTGGCAAAGCGTGGGCCTGTGTGTGTTAGGCTGGGGTCCACAGCAGGGGACCATGGCCAATGATACTGGAACAATGAGGCATGTGAAAGAATCACGTGACTGTCTAGCTGTCCACCTACACCACTCAAATACTGATGAGGCCAGATTCTAAAGAGAACTTCACTGCCTCACTGAGTTGTGTGCAACTCAATCAAGCAAATAGACTTCAGAATATGTTTTGAGACACAATATACAGCAACGGTGTAAAGTACTTCAGTAAAAATGATTTAAAGTACTACTTTTTGGGGATTATCTGTACTTTACTTTACTATTTCCATTTTACTTCACTACATTCCTAAATAACATTATGCACTTTTCACTCCATACATTATCCCTGACACCCAAAAGTACTAGTTACAATTTCAATGCTTAGCAGCAAAGGAAAAAGGTCAAATTCACACACTTATCAAGAGAACGTCCCTGGTCATCCCTACTGCCTCTGATCTGTTGGACTCACTAAACAGAAATGCTTCCTTTGAGGTGTGCTCATGGCTGTCAAAAAAAGTAATACAAAAGGAAATTGTGCCATCTGGTTTACTAAATATAAGGAATTTGATGTGTAGCATTTACTTTTACTCTCTAATTTTACTCACGTATGACAATTGAGTACTTTTTCCACCACTGTACTTACTGTAAGTACATTTAAAATCTGATACCTTTAGACTTTTACTCAAGTAGTATTTTACTGGGTTACCTTCACTTTTACTTGAGTCATTTTATATTAAGTTATCTTTACTCAAGTATGACAATTGCATACTTTTTCCACCTCTGATGGACAGTATGTGGTATCTGGTTACAATCAAACAGATTATTGGAATGTAGCTGTTGTCCACATTTTCTAACAGTGCTCCTACCTGCGTGCATCAGAGACATTTTAATGTATGAGCCGCTCTGCTGAAATTAGGGGGTAAACAAGATTCTCGACAGTAAGAGTAATTACATTTTCAATTTGCTTAAAGTCTGTGGGTGATTCACTTGGCTTGTAGGCAAGGATGACGTCTGGGGTGAATTTGTCTGCAATCAATAAGCTGACCTATCCCAGCCTCTGAACCTTTATCTGTTTCCTCTGATCTAACCTGAGTTTGTATCGATCTGTGGGACTGACTCATGTCTTGGGCCTGTCTCTGTGATGGAGACAAACAAGCATCCCTCACCAGTAGGGCGGCTGTGTGTATACAGATCAGTGGCTTCTCACTGGGCTCTGACATCAATTCAACATCTATTCCACATTGGTTCAGCGTAAATGAATTGGAATGGCTTGGAAACAACGTTGATTCAACCAGTGTGTGGCCAGTGGGTTATGACTCAGATTGGTCAAAGTTATGTTAGAGCGCAGCATTTATGGATGATTAGCCTACTCTACTTAATAACACATGACAAAGAGGGAATAGGAGAGTGAGAAATTGTGTTTGTTAGTGATGTTAATCATTATCAAATAGTTAATTGCCATAGCAGCATTTGTTTGGATGCAAAATGACGAGAAGGAGTCAATGAAGCGAGTAACCAGTCTTGTTCAGCACATTGTAGTACATCCGGGTACATCAAGCACACTGGTAAAAACACTTCTGTTGCAGCAATGAACATTTACCAACGTGCCAACTTACACCCATAACATCTTCCCTTTAATAAAATAAGACAGGAGATGTCAATTCACTAACAAAGCATACCTAGTAATAATATCCAACATGAACAGTTTAGTTTTTTTTCAGGTATAAAATGAACAACACATTTTGATAGTCTGTTCACAAATGATGTCAGGAATCTATAGGAGGAAACCTACAGATAAAGTATTTTAGGTGGCTGGGACAGCCGCCCACAGCGTGAAAAGACAGGGGGCTTTTCTGTGAAGACTGCGGGATCACGCACAGGCATGTCATCTGACTGTCTGAGGGGAGTATTGATGGGCGAGGGAGTGGGCGTCCTGTGATACCCTGGCTCCTCACGACCCCTATGACCATCAGGGTTCTGAGTAGGGGCTGGCTCGGCAACCCAAAGGTCAACCCTGTTATGACGGTACAGTAATCCATTCACTACGACCAAAAATGTGGTTCAACTGATGTAAGTTTGCCTGCATTAAAGTCCCTGGCCACTAGGAGCGCCGCTTCTGGGTGAGCATTTTCTTCTTCGCTTATGGCCTTATAGAGTTGGTTGAGAGCAGTCTTAGTGCCAGCTTCGCTTTGTGGTGGTAAATAGACAACTACGAATAATACAGATGAGAACTCTCTTGGTAGATAGTGTGGTCGACAGCTTATCATAAGGTACTCTACCTCAGGCGAGCAATACCTCAAGACTTCTTTGATATTAGACATTGCGCACCAGCTGTTATTGACAAAAAGAAACACACCCCCACCCCTCGTCTTACCAGATTTAGCGTCTCTATTCTGCCGTTTTATGGAAAATCCTGCCAGCTCTATATTGTCCGTTTCTTCGTTCAGCCACGTCTCGGTGAAACAGAAGATGTTACAGTTTTTAAAGTCCCGTTGGTAGGATAATCTTAACAGTAAAACGTCAGCCATGTTCTTCGGTGCCATCATGTCAGAGCAAAAAACAATTCCAGGAGGTCAAAGGAATTGACCGTAAAGTTTCGAGACAGGATTGTGTCGAGTCTCAGATCTGGAGAAGGGTACCAAAAAATGTCTGCAGCATTGAAGGTCCCCAAGAACACAGTGGCCTCCATCATTCTTAAATGGAAGAAGTTTGGAACCACCAAGACTCTTCCTAGCTGGCTGCCCGGGCCAAACTGAGCAATCCAGGGAGAAGGGCCTTGGTCAGGGAGGTGACCAAGAACCTGATTTTCATTCTGACAGAGCTCCAGAGCTCCTCTGTGGAGATGGGAGAACATTCCAGAAGGACAACCATCTCTGCAGTACTCCACCAAACAGACCTTTATGGACGGAAGCCCCTCCTCGGGAAAAGGCACATGGCAGCCTGCTTGGAGTTTGCCATAAGGAACCTAAAGGACTCTGACCATGAGAAACAAGATTCTCTGATGAAACCAAGATTGAACTCTTTGGCCTGAATTCCAAGCGTCCCGTCTGGAGGAAACATGGCACCGTCCCTACAGGGAAGCATGGTGGCAGCATTATGCTGTGGGGGTGTTTTTCAGTGGTAGGGACTGGGAGACTAGTCAGGATCGGGGGAAAGATGAACAGAGCAAAGAACAGAGAGAAGCTTGATGAAACCCTCCTCCAGAGCGCTCAGGACCTCAGACTGGGGAGAAGGTTCACTTTCCAACAGGACAACAACCCTAAGCACATACCCAATACAGTGCAGGAGTGGCTTTGGGACAAGTCTCTGAATGTCCTTGAGTGGCCCAGCCAGAGCCTGGACTTGAACCCGATCGAACATCTCAGAGAGAACTGAAAATAGCTGTGCAGCGACGCTCCCCATCCAACCTGCCAGAGCTTGAGAGGATATGCAGAGAAGAATTGGAGAAACTCCCAAATACAGGTGTGCCAAGCTTGTAGCGTAATACCCAAGAAGACCCAATGCTGTAATTCCTGCCGAAGGTGCTTCAACAAAGTACTGAGTAAAAGGTCTGAATAATTACAGTGGGGCAAAAGGTATTTAGTCAGCCACCAATTGTGCAAGTTCTCCCACTTAAAAAGATGAGAGAGGCCTGTAGTTTTCATCATAGGTACACTTCAACTATGACAGACAAAATGAGAAAGAAAATTCCAGAAAATCACATTGTAGGATTTTGTAATGAATTTATTTGCAAATGATGGTGGAAAATAAGTATTTGGTCAATAACAAAAGTTTATCTCAATACTTTGTTATATACCCTTTGTTGGCAATGACAGAGGTCAAACGTTTTCTGTAAGTCTTCACAAGGTTTTCACACACTGTTGCTGGTATTTTGGCCCATTCCTCCATGCAGATCCCAGATTGTGAAAAACTGAGTTTAAATGTATTTGCCTAAGGTGTATATAAACTTCTGACTTCAACTGTATGTGGGGGATACAACCATCCCAGCTATGCAGCTCTGCATGCTTCAAAGAGACTATTTTGCTTCAAAGAGAATCATTAGATCATTTGTTTTGAGACTGTCCATATATAGCTTGTTTTGGTTGCAAATTGCAAAATGAATCTGGAGCTAACTCCGCAAATAGCACTGCTGGGTGAAGATTCTTGTAGTCGTATTTGGAACTAACTGAAGTTTATTTAGTACTTTATCTGGGTAGCCAGAGTGTAGAGCTGTCAGGCGTACTCCTGTTCCCTCCCTCCGGCTCTTGATATCGCTGGTCTACTAACCACCAGTCCTGGCTACATTATTGCGCACACCTGTTCACCATCATTACACACACCTGGTTGTCATTCTCTCCTTGATTACTCCCACTTTATTTAGCCCTCAGTTGTCATCGGTCACTAGGTATTATTGTTTTCTGTCATGTTCAGTACGTGTCTCATGTTTGTTCATCTGTTTCGGTTCATTATTCAACTCACCTTCTGCACCTGTTTCCTGACTCCCGGCGTATGCATTACAAAATAACACCTCAACAATATGGAAGCCGAAGAATATTCAACCCTCTTCCAGACGGGTCATCTACTCTATCAGCTCCAAGACCTGCTGGCGAAACTGGTGACGGCCATGGAGGACATCCTCTGCATTTTCCACCACTTCGACACCACCAGCGAGGTTACCCATTCCCCTATCAGAGGGCCTCACAGTGAGCCAGCCCCCCAGCATACCCAGCCGTCCGCCCAGGTCAGCGATGCCGACTGTCCCTTCCAGAGAAATATGACGGAACTCCATCGAAATGCCGTGGCTTCCTACTCCAGTGCTTCCTATATTTCACCTATCAGATGGGCGCCCCCACCACTGAGAGGTCCAAGGTTGCCATGGTCATTTCCCTGCTGACCGGACAGCCATTGGAGTGGGCTACGGCCGTCTGGGAGAGAGGAGAGTAGGAGCTGGGTTCCTATGAGAGGTTCATGGCTCTGTTCAGGGTGGTCTTCGACCATCCTCCGAAGGGCAGACAGGGAGGTGAGCAACTTTTCCAGCTCTGGCACGGTGCCCAGACCGCTGCGGAGTACGCTCTCACCTTTTGGATTGTGGTAGCTTCCAGTGGATGGAATGAGCCGGCGCTCCACACTCTCCTCCTTGACGAGGAGGTCAAGACAGAGTTGGCATGTCGATAAGACAACATTTCCTTGAACGCTCTCATCTCGATGGCCATCTGTCTGAATAACCTTATTTGGGAGCGCCAGTGTGCACCTACCCACTCACCTCCCTCCTTTGGCTATCCTGAGGCAGAGCCTGAACCCATGGAGGCAGGGGCCACACACCTCTCTGCGGCAGAGTGGCATTGCCAGAGACAGCTGGGTCTCTGTCCCTATTGCGACCAGGGGGGGGCACCAGTTTCAGCGGTGTTCGGTGTGCTCTAACCCGGGGTCCACTAGAGCAGAGGGGCGGCGCCGTGACTTTCCATATCCCAGAGTAGGCATGAGTATTTCATTATCATAATTTTCCGCCAAACCCTTTATGATTCCTAATTCACTGGCTAACTGTCCTTCAAGTTTCTACAGCTCTGGTGGACTCTGGTGCTGCTGGGAACTTCATTGATCAGGCCCTCGTATGCTCCCTGAACTTCTCATACTTCTCCTTTTCCTATCCAAGCCCTGGATACACGACCATCGGGATCCGGCACATTTATGCACATCACTGCACCATTTACCCTCACCATGGGACCCATGCATCAGGAAAGCCTTCCCTCTTCATTACCACTACACAAGGTAATCCTCGGTAATCCCGTGGTTCCAACATCACAACCCCACCATTGTATGGTCGAGTGTGAAAATGACCGCCTGGGGACCAGGATGTCGGAGGACATGCTTTCCCGTACCCTGTGGTTCCACGCCGGTGGAGGGGCCTTGTAAGTGCCCTTCAATTGTGCCCAGTGTCGTTGGCCCTGTGTTTTGAGACGTAGATGTGGACATCCACCAGGCTCTGGAGAGGGAACCTGCTCCTGCTACCTGCCCTCCGGAGTGCATCTACGTTCCAACTGGGGTGAGAGATCAGCTGTTGACCTGGGCACACACATCTCTCACCACCGGACACCCAGGTATCACCCGCACTATCCAATCCCTCTGCAAGAAGTACGGTGGCCCACCTTGGCGCAGGACGTCACCCACTATGTCAACTCCCCTTCCCATGCCTCAGCGGCCCTGGTCACATCTGTCCATAGACTTTGTAACTAATCTCCACCTTTCTGATGGGTTTTACCACTTATGTTTATTGCTAATAGATTATTTAAATCCTGCAATTTTATCCCTCTCTCTGGTCTACCTATTGCTCTCCAGGTCGCTGAGGCAATATTCCAACAGGTCTTCCGGTACTATAGCTTTCTGGAGGACATTGTTCCCGGCCGTGGTCCCCAGTTCACTTTGTGGGTCTTGAATGGGCAGGTGGAGAGGACCAACCAGGAGCTGGGGAAGGAGTCACTGCCAGGACCGCAAGGAGAGTGGGCCCGGTCCCTTCCCTGGGCGGTATACACCCAGAACTAATTTCAACACTCCTCCACCCAGCTGACTCCCTTTCAGTGCATCCTGGGATATCAGCCGGCCCCGCCTCCGCTGACTTCGAGCTAGACCAAGGTCCTTGCAGTGGACGAAATGTTCCACCCATCTGAGGCTCCAGCATGCCGTCCGCCGTCAGAAGGTTCAGGCGTATCGCCAACGCAGTGAGGTTCCCGTGTTCCATCCTGGTGATCGCGTCTTGGTCTCCACCAGGAACCTCCCTCTCTGCCGGCCCTGCTGGAAGCTGAGCTCCCAGTTTGTCGGGCCCTTCAAGGTCCTCTGGAGGGTATATGAGGTAACCTATCATCTCAAACTCCCCACTAACTCCCGGATCTCACCTTTCTTTCATGTTTCCCTCCTCAGGCCGATGGTTCCAGGTCCCCTAGCAGATCCCTTTGTTTCTTGGGACCTACAACTATGATCTCTGTTTTGTCCGAGTTTAGAAGTAAAACAATTGCCACCATCCACTTCCTTGTCTGAAACACAGGCTTCCAGAGTAGGCAATTTTGGGGCATCACCATGTTTTGTACAACTGTGTCGTCTGCATAGCAGTGAAAGTTGACAATGGGTTTCTAAATGACATGACCAAGAGGTAGAATACATATAGTGAAAACAAGTGGTCCTAAAACAGAACCTTGAGGATCACCGAAACTTACCATTGATTTGTTAGAGGACAAACCATCCACAGAGACATACTGATATATTTTCGGCAGATAAGAACGCATATTAAAAGAGGAGTCTGTATTTGCTTTCTAATGAATGATGTTATCGTCGAAGAAGTTCATTAATTCATCACTGCTGAAGCGAAGGATATCCTCACTTGGGGAATGCTGTTTTTAGTTAGCTTTGGATTGTTTTTAATTCTACTCAGTCAGGTTGGAAAAGGAATGATCAAGCAGCAGTGAGGGCTCTTCAATATTGCACAATACGTTTTTGGTGGATTTGGTGGAGCGCCATATCTGTTCCAATTTTCTGGAAGCTTGCTTCAGGACTTGGATTTTTTCTGTATACCAAGGAGCTGGTTTCTTGTGAGAAATGTTTTGGTTTTTTAGAGGTGCGACTGCTTCTAGGGTATTATGCAAGGTTAAGCTTAGATCCTCGGTTTGGTAGTCAACAGATTTTTGTACCATGAAGTCTTTGGGTAGGCAGAGGGAGTCTGGGAGGGAATTTAGGAATCTTTGGGTTGTATGAGAATTTATAGCTTGACTTTTGATAACCCTTGTGTGTGGTCTAAGCAAATTATTTGTTGCAATTGCAAACGTACTAAGATGGTGATCCGATAGTCCAGTATTATGAGGAAAAATATTTAGATCCACAATACCTATTCCACGGGACACAACTAGATACCGGGTATGATTGTGGCAATGCACAGGTCCCGAGACATGTTGGACAAAACCCACTGAGTTGATGATGGCTTCTAAAGCCTTTTGGAGTGGGTCTGTGGACTTCTCAATGTGAATGTTGAAGTCACCACAAATGTGAATATTATCTGCAATGACAAAGAGGTCCGACAGGAATTCAGGGAACTGTGAGGAACGCTGTATATGGTTGTCGTGTCTTTGGCTATGCCGGATTAAGTGATATGACATGCTATTCTATAAAATCCTTTCTCCGTAATTAATATTACCTGATTGAGCTAATCATGTAAATGTAATTAACTAGAGAGTCGGGGCACCACAAAATAATATTTATAGAGCTGTTATCTTCCGAATAAACTCTTAAAGACCTAGTCATATTTTACATCAATACCAGTCAATATTAATTGTCACCTTAATTCAGTCTCATCTGAAAGTTGTAAATTCTTGGTTATGTTGACGAACCCTGGCTAACAAGTAGAATCAGCAATACAAAATTGGGTTTAATTATTTATTTATTCAATACCTAACTAATCACACAGAATTACATATACACAGAATGAATCATACCTTGATTACAAATTACTTCATAAAGGAAAATGTCCCTAGCGGGCGGAACAGATATGACAGCTGGTTAAACAAAGAAAAGGGGCTGGGTTTGAGTGAAAGAGCGGGAAGACTAAGGAACTGTAACGGTTCTCTTGTGGTGAAGGAGAGTCGGACCAAAATGCGGCGTTGTGATGATTCATGTTATTTTAATAAAGGAAAAACTATACATGAATAAACTACCAAAATAATGAAAATGTGAAAACCGAAACAGTCCTATCTGGTGCAAACACAGAGACAGGAACAATCACCCACAAACACACAGTGAAACCCAGGCTACCTAAATATGGTTCCCAATCAGAGACAATGACTAACACCTGCCTCTGATTGAGAACCATATCAGGCCAGACATAGAAATAGACAAACTAGACATGAAACATAGAATGCCCACTCAGCTCACACCCTGACCAACCAAAACATAGAAACATACAAAGCAAACTATGGTCAGGGTGTGACAGGAACAAAGGGAGAAGCGATGTCTCTACCGTAAATACAGTATCTTATGCATACTAAATTAACGTCCATTTGAAAAAGGAAAATGCAATAAATATTTACTCTGAGCTGCGCTTCAGTAGGTTGGTGGTAGGTGAAAGGCTGCATGAAATTATTTTGCCTTTATGGCCTATGTATTGCCTTACCTCGCCTTCTGGATGGTAACGGGGTGAACAGTCAGTGGCTCGGGTTGTTGTTGTCCTTGTTTGCCCCCGGTGATGCGTTGTGCAGACCGCACCACCCTCTGGAGAGCCTTGCGGTTGTGGGCAGTGCAGTTGACGTACCAGGTGGTGATACAGGCCGACAGGCCACCCTCTGCCTTGATGACAGCTTTGCACACTGTTGGCATTCTCTCAATTGTGCATATGTAAAAGTTTGTGAGGGTTTTAGGTGACAAGCCTAATTTCTTCAGTCTCCCGAGGTTGAAGTGGCGCTGTTGCGCCTTCTTCTCCACACTGTCTGTGTGGGTGGACAATTTCTTCAACCTCATGGCTTAGTTTTTGCTCTGACATGCACTGTCAACTGTGCGACTGTATATTGACAGGTGTGTGCCTTTCCAAATCATGTCCAAACAATTTAACTTACCACAGGTGGACTCCAATCAAGTTGTAGAAACATCTCAAGAATGATCAATAGAAACAGGATGCATCTGAGTTCAATATCGAGTCTCACAGCAAAGGGTCTGAATACTTATGTAAATAAGGTATTTCTGTTTTTAATATTTAATACATTTGCAAACATTTCTACAAATCTGTTTTTGCTTTGTAATCATGGGGTATTGTGTGTAGATTGATGAGGAAAACAATGAATTTAATCCATTTTAGAATAAGGCTGTAACGTAACTAAATGTAGGAAAAGTCAAGAGGTCTGAAAACTTTCTGAATGCACTGTATCTGAACTAACATCTATCTGAATTTCTGTCATTGTCCATTTTGAAAGTCCTGAAAGAATAGGCCTACCTCGTTGCAGCTCGTTTGTTTGTACTTGCTTATACTTACCTCAGCTTATACTATAGGGCTAAGTGTTAATGATATAAGAACAAACATGATGAATTTACTGAACATAAACTTAATATTGTTTATGTATGGTTCAAAAGTTAAAACTCATGTTGGCGTTCATTATTATTGAAGGAGAATGCCGTTCTTATCCACTTACACAAAACCACAAGGAGGCAGTAGAAACCACATTTGATTAAGCAAGTCAGCCATATCAGCTTAGGTTTTAAAAAGGCAGCAATGAGGCTGAATAAACTGCTTCGCTGCCAGATAAGGCTCCGCTGATAGCCAGGTGTAGCGGTGGTAAGGATTCATTCCATGGTGCTGAAAGGAAAGCTCGGCTGTCGGGACAGCTTTATGTGGGCCATAACAGTTTGTGGGCACTGTTTGTCACCATTATAATGCAATTAATGTATTGATCTGTGTTGTGCAGTGGCTTTGCTGGCATGCAGCTACAAAACAATTGTTGAGTTTGCCCCACCAAGATTTATATGCTAAAATTGCCACCGACTGCAATGTGTACAATATTATTTGGGCTGTTGCTACTCCTCGTCTGTGCACCCCTTTGCTGAGAATCAGTTGCATAACAGATGTTGTACTGTTTTTAGAGTCTGTCTTAAAACAGCAAGCATGAACACCCTTATCTCAGTAGTAGTAGCTCTTTATGTGTGCAATTGAATCATCTGGCATCATAATTTCAACATTATGTTTTCACTTTGTAACTCTTCATTCCAGTAGAACATTAATGAAAGATTTCCATGGAAGTTGGCGTCACTCAGGATAAATTGGATTGCAGCTACACTACCAGTCAAAACTGTTAGAACACCTACTCATTCAAGGGTTTTTCTTTATTTGTACTATTTTCTACATTGTAGAATAATAGTGAAGACATCAATAGAATCATGTAGTAACCAAAAAAGGGTTAGACAAATCAAAATATATTTTATATTTGAGATTCTTCAAATAGCCACCCTTTGCCTTGACGACAGCTTTGCTAACTCTTGGCATTCTCTCAACCAGCTTTATGAGATAGTCACCTGGTATGCAGGTGTGCCTTGTTAAAAGTGCATTTGTGGAATTTCTTTCCTCCGTAATGCGTTTGAGCCAATCAGTTGTGTTGTGACAAGGTAGAGGGGGTATACAGAAGATAGCCCTATCTGTGTTTGTTTATAAAGTGTTGGTCACATTTCTCATGAGTAGACATTTCCATATGCACAAAAATCTTATTTCACTTCAATTTTATGCACAAATTTGTTTACATCCCTGTTAGTGAGAATTTCTTCTTTGCCCAAATTATCTATCCACCTGTCAGGTGTAGCATATTAAGAAGATGATTCAAAGCATTATCACTACACAGGTGCACCTTGTGCTGGGGACAATATAAGGCCACTCTAAAATGTGAAGTTTTGTCACACAACACAAGGCCTCAGATGTCTCAAGTTTTGAAGGAGTGTGCAATTGGCATGCCGACTTCAGGAATGTCCACCAGAGCTGTTGCCAGATAATTGAATGTTAATTTCTCTAGCATGAGCCACCTGCAACATCGTTTTAGAGAATTTGGCAGTACATCCAACCAGCCTCACAACTGCAGACCACGTGTAACAACGGCAGCATAGGATATCCACATCCAGCTTCTGTCTGAGACCAGCCACCTGGACAGCTGGTGAAACTGAGGAGTATTTCTGTCTGTAATAAAGCCCTTTTGTGGGGAAAAACTCAGTCTGATTGGCTGGGTCTGGCTCCTCAGTGGGTGGGCCTGGGAGGGCATGGGCCCACCCACTGGGGAGCCAGTCCCACTCACTGGGGAGCCAGGCCAAGCCAACAAGACTGTTTTTAGAGGGAGACAGAGAGAACATGCTCATTCTGTTGCATGAATGTAAGATCATAGTTTGGGGGTGCTGTCTTTTATTTTATTTTTATATATAGTTTTTTTGAAGGGGGCAAAAAAAACAAATATTTTTGCTATATCTGTCAGCTAATACAGCACTATTACAGCACTATGTTAGCTAAAACAGCACTATACACAGCCCAGTGCACTACTTTAGTCAGAAAAATACTTTAAAAAAATATATATTTCTATATTTTTTTCATTCTATTTTTCAGGAGGTGCTGCAGCACGGTCAACACCCCTACTTCTCACAACCATGTGTAAGATTCACCATAATGCAAATCTGTTTGAACAGATATTGTCACGCCCTGGCCATAGAGAGGCTTTCATTTTCTATTTTGGGTAGGCCAGGGTGTGACTAGGGTGGGCATTCTAGTTTCTTATTTCTATGTTTTCTGTTTCTATGTTTTGGCTGGGTATGGTTCTTAATCAGGGACAGCTGTCTATCGTTGTCTCTGATTGGGAATCATACTTAGGCAGCCTTTTTTTCTTTGTATTTTGTGGGTAGTTTACTTTGTTAGTGCCACTATAGCCCTAGTAAGCTTCACTGTCGTTTCTTTGTTTCTTGTTTTGTTGGTGACATTTATATAAATAAAGGAAAATGTACGCCCACCACGCTCACCATTTCCACGACGACGTCCGTGACAGATATACACGCCATGCAAGATATACACTTGCACTTTCAGTAAAAAAAAATCTGTATCTATATAGCTGCAAATATTAACAGAGAAGGCCAATTACCTAAATACCCAAAAACTTGACTTAATAGTGGGTTAATTAGAAGGGTATTCCTTTACTTATTACTGTGGGTAATTTGTAACTAAATATCTGCACCTAAATGAACTATTATTTACAATTTGAGTGGAAATAAGATAAATGTATTGATAAATAAAATACTATAAAATCACATTTTACCGAAAGTGTACTTAAAACAAATATCCAAAGTTATCTCATGTGTTTTATTGTATCTCAGAGATGAAGTATTATAACAATTATTTGTGTTTCTTATAACAACATAATTCAATTTCTGGGGAATTGTCTTTGCTCTGCGCATATTTTTCTACGTAAT